>NC_062229.1:18649396-18763449 GCF_902686445.1 Sciurus carolinensis
TGGCACTAGCTCTTTCTTCCTTGAGAATTCTGTTCAAATGTCACCTTGTTGGCTGGTCTCTCCTGAACCCCAGTTATATTAAAGTACTCTCCTACTCTTCTTTTTACCTCCTTTCCTTTTCCTCCAAGCTTCTGTCAACACCTGACACATCATACCATGTGAAACTTTCTATAATTTTGTCCACCATTGAATGCAGAGACATTTGACTTTTTTTCATTATTCACACATTTTCTAGAGAGTTCCTGGAACATGGTTGATAGTCACTTTTCATTTGTAAAGTGCACAAAGGAATTTTTCTTTATGTTTCCATTAGTGCATGAATGTCTTACATACCTGCAGGGTTCACACGGACATGGTTACAAATGCACATAACATACCTTGCCCATCATAATCCTCAGTACTACCTTCTCCCTCCTCTCCTCCCTTCCCCTCATCCTCTACTCTACTAGTTTTCCATCCATGTTTTGAATTGTTGCATTATAATTATGCATCAAAGTGGAATGCATTGTGATGTTTCACACACGTGTAGTGTGTTTTGGTTAATTTTTCCCCAGCCTTCCTCTCCATGCTTTGATTCTCTTCATGTTCTCCACTGCTGCACCCTCTATTTCCATGGGGTCTCCTGTTTAGAAATTTCTTTTCCTCTCTAACTTTCACATGAGGGACATCATCCTGCACTTGACTTGCTGAGTCTGCCTATTTCACTAGAATTATGCTCTCCAGATTCACCCACTCACCAACAAATGACATGATTTCATCCTTCTTTAAAGACTTTCTTCATACAATTTTAGAATGCATGAATGCTTGAAGAAAGGTAGAGACATGGAGAGGAACTTCCAATCAGAGATTCAGGGTAAGGCATTAAAAGTGATCAGATTCATAATGAAATATAAAAGTGATGTCTAGACAGTAGAATATTTCTATCTTTTTAAATAAAAAGTCTTAAAAGGTTACTAATGCACCTCTCTCTCTCTCTCTCTCTCTCTCTCTCTCTCTCTCTCTCTCTCTCTCTCTCTCTCATAGTCACAGCAAGCACATGAAACCAAGGAATAGCACACAGATTTCAGAATTTCTTCTACTGGGACTTTCAGAGGACCCAGAACTACAGCCTCTCATCTTTGCGCTTTTCCTGTCTATGTACCTGGTCACTGTGCTGGGGAACCTGCTCATCATCCTGGCTACCATCTCAGACTCCCACCTGCACACGCCCATGTACTTCTTCCTCTCCAACCAGTCCTTTGTGGACATCTGCTTCACCTCCACCACCATCCCAAAGATGCTGGTGAACATCCAGACAAGGAGCAAGGCCATCACATACAAATCTTGTGTCACCCAAATGTACTTCTTCCTACTCTTTGCAGGGTTGGACATCATTCTGCTGACCATAATGGCCTATGACCGCTTTGTGGCCATCTGTCACCCCCTTCAGTACACAGTCATCATGAATCCCAGAGTCTGTGTGGTGATGGTTCTGGTGTCAGAACCATCAGTGCCCTGCATTCCTTGTTACACAGCGTGACGCTGTTGCTGCTGTCCTTCTGCACAGACCCTGAGATCCCCCACTTTTTCTATGAACTTAACAGGTGGTCACGGTGCCTGCTCTGACACTTCTCTAAATGATGTGGCCATGTGTTTTTCAGCTGTGCTGCTGGCGCTTGGCCCCCTCACCGGCCTTCTTTACTCCTACTCCAAGATAGTGTCCTCCATCCGTAAAATCTCTTCTGCTCAGGGCAAGTACAAAGCCTTCTCCACCTGTGCTTCTCACCTCTCTGTGGTCTCTCTATTTTATTGCACAAGCCTGGGTGTGTACCTCAGTTCTGCTGTGACTCAAAGTTCACACTCACGTACAACAGCCTCAGTGATGTACAGCGTGGTCACCCCCATGCTTAACCCTTTCATCTATAGTCTGAGGAATAGGGACATCAAGAGCGCTCTGAGGATATTCTTTTGCAGGGAAACTATAAAAGGATCATTGGATTAATTCTCGTGATTTCAAAACTCAAAGACTCAAAACCAGATACTTTGTCTACTTTGATGAGATTGTTGTAGTTGATCTTGCTTCTATTTATTTCTGAAAATTAACATCATGTGCTACTTAAGAAATATTCTCCATCAAGCTTTGGGCTCTCAGTGATATCCAACATATTTTCCTCATCATTTTTCCTCTTCTCAAGTTTTCCTACTTGGTATCATACATATTTGGAAGTTTCATTTTGTGTCATAGATTGTTCTGGTTTAGATAGTAGGTGTCCCCCAAATGCTCATGTGTTAGACATTATAAAAGCTTAGAAGTGAAATTCCTGGGCTATGCACCTTAACCTAGTCAGCTCATTCACCCACTTGATTGGGTTCACTAGGTGATCTCTGCAGGCAGGTAGTGTGAGGCTGGAGGAGGTGGTCCCTGGGGGTGTGCCTCTGGTGTAGGTACTTCCCTGGTCTGCAGGGTCTCTCTGCATCTGTGCCAAGGCCCTGAGCTGCTTTCCTCTGCCACCCCTTCTGCCAGGTTCTGCCTCACCTCAGGACCTGAGGAATGGAGCTGGCGTCTGCAGACTGAGACCTCCGAATCAGAGAGTGTCAGATGAAGTTTCCCTTCTCTAACATTGTTCTTGTGAGGTCTTTTGGTCCCTGAATATACTGATGAAAACATAGGTCAATCCATTTTCTAAAACTAATTTTTTACTCAAAGTACATGTAAATTATACCAAGTAAGTCTTT
Organism: Sciurus carolinensis; assembly: GCF_902686445.1. Lineage (NCBI taxonomy): Eukaryota > Metazoa > Chordata > Mammalia > Rodentia > Sciuridae > Sciurus > Sciurus carolinensis. The sequence goes on from NC_062229.1 coordinate 18,652,112, forward strand.
TATAGTTCTTTTAAATATGAATTTTATTACCCCTATGGAGAACACTGCTTTTGGCAACTAAGGCCCTTTATGTAACCTTGTAGTAGAAATGGTGATCTTTCACTTGAATTTCTCTAGTTATATACACTTTCAGATATGTAGACCTAGTATCCCAGCACATTTTGTAAAAGGTCTTCAGATTTTATTCTCAGTATTTTTAGTTTATTATCCAAAATGCTATTGTCACCTGTAAATAGCAATCAAAGAAATGTCTGCAGCTGGAGTCTCTGTGGAACGACAAATTTGGGTTTCTTTTTTCCAGGTCTTTAAAGTAATCTTCATTTTGTAAAAGTTAATATGCACGTTATAGGAAGGAGGAAAACACAGGAAGCAAAGAACACAGTCACCCCGTCCTGAGCACCTGATGACTTCTAGGTCTTGGGCACACACACAGCATCCCACGGTGTGTGACTGAGGTGGAAGTGTGTGTCACTCTTTTCTACACGTCAGAAATGTTCGCCTATTCGAAATTCCCACGCTGTCTGAGTATTTCCAGAGGAGATAACCTGAAGTGCAGAGAGGTGGACTGCACGTCATGCACTATGTCATCAGGTAAATGAGGTCATTGTCACACTGTGCATTAACTCATTTAACACACGCAGGATTGGTATTTGTGTGGAAGAGGTTGTTCGTTGGAGTTAAGGACGAGGTATCTCTTGTGTTTAATTATTGAATTATTTACCTGTTTCTGCTTGAAAACATCCAGGGTTTTCTACAAATACAACTTCTGCCATGGTGCTGAATCAATATTCTACTATTTCAAATTTCGTCTGGACAATTAGAGGAGCTGTGAATGAGCAGTGTCAACCTCAACACTACAGAGCTTTCTCAAGCTGGGCCTGCAGTCTTCGTGATCACAGAATGACATTCTAAGGGCTGCTTTCCTGCCCAGTCACGTGATTCAGCGTCCCAGGTTCTCCGGCCCGTGTCTGCATGTCCCTACAACTTCTCTGGTTGCCTGGAAGGGAACCTCAGCGTAGTCACTATTTACAATTATCTGAAGCGAACTTGGAAACCAGAGCAATCATGAATGCTGTTACTAAATGTCAAAGAAATGCTAGAAATAAGAAGCCACCAGCTGCTCACTTGACTTGCTTCATGTGCTATTCACCCCTCAGTTGGCCTCTGCTGCACATCCACCCATCCTGAAACCAGAGAGTCCCTCCATTGCCACTGTGAGGAGTCGGAGGGTACGGAGGAGAGGCGTCCCAAGCCATCCTGAGCCTCATCAGCTGAGTCTGCAACCAGATACCAGGGCTCAGCCACGTGCTCCTGTGAGTCCCTGGGGCTCTGTTGTCTTGAACCAATGTGTGGCCATTTTATGCCATGGCTAAAGGGGTTAGTTCCTGCTGCTGAGAACGATCCAGACAAGGAAACTGGCTAGCTCACAACAGTGGTTCCTGAGCCCTGGCTTTCATGGCATCGTCTCTCATGCCAGATATCCATGTAAAAAAAATAATCGAATAGGTGAAATGAGTGAGCTGAATTCGTTACTCGGCCAGGTTTCCTCACGAGAAAGCCAGAACATATCTGTGCATTTTCAGTCAATCTCCATGCTCCAATTTTTCTGTGCAAGACCTTTACTTCATAATATGAATTTGGATAGTTTTTATTCCAGCTTTTGGTTGCATGGCATCAAAAAGAATCTGTTTTTCTACCCACTTCCTATTTGAGTTTTTAAAATGTTCATTTGAATGTATTTATGGGAGTGAGTGAACAGTGCTATGCTCTGTGTGGTGAACTCTGCCAGTGGCTGGGGTTGTGACAGAGGAAACACTAGGCGGGCACAAGCCCTGGGCTCAGGCCCTGTCCTGACACATACCTGTCAGTGAGTTAAGTATAGCTCCCTCATTGATTTTTAATTTTTCCATTTTTCCGGATGAGCTATTAGATTAATATTGTTCACCTGCAAACAGGTGAGAGTAGTCCTTGTGGCAGGGTATCTGACACATTGTCCCTAGCATGACTCAGAATCTAGGACTCAATGAAGGGAAGTTCCACTTAAATCCACAGGACGTGTCTGCAACAAAACTAAAGAGGTGCAAGAAGCTCAGCATGTCCAAGTTGGACCCCTTGTGTCCTGAGTTTTCAGCAGCAACAGGGAGGCCAGTTCAGTCTTCAGCATTCTCTGACCTCATGGCTCATCACGCCTCCTGCTCCTCATTCCCCTGGACCCTCAGGCTTCCTTTCAGACCTGAACACTTAAACCAAGATGCTGCCTTAGTGCCTTTGCTCTGCTGTTCTACCTGCAAGGACCACACTTCACCAGACAACCTTGTCTCACTCCTACCCTCTGTGCCTACTGAGGTCTCTGTTCAAATGTTGCCTGTTAACTCTCTTTTGGGCACATTCCTGTGCAGGTACCTGGGCTCTGTGGTTGCAAACACACCCGTGGATTTCCATCTCTTCATACCCTCGTACAATTTTTCTCCAGCCTGTTCTTTTCTGACATGTGATTGTTCCATCACCTTCCAGAGATGCTGGAGAGCCAGTCATGGATGGGAAGGTCACAGCAGCACCCATGTGGACTTTTTCTCACAGGCCATTCAGGGTTCTTTAACCTCCTGCCTTTAGGAAAGGACAGGATCATGAGGGCTCTCGCTCATCAGTGAATTAATCCATTTGGTGGATTAATTTCAATGGATTTTTGGGAGGTGCCAGAAACAGCACGGGTGGGGGTCAAGTTGGAGGAAGTAGGTGACTGGGAGGGATCCCTGGGGACTATAGTTGTCCCTGGCCCCTTCCCTCTTTCTACTTCCTGGCTGCCATGAGCTGAACAGCTGTGCTCTGCCACTGCCTTCCACCATGATGTTCTGCCTCACCTGGCCCAGTGGCACCAGCCCACCATGAGCTGAAGCCATTGGTCAGAATAAACCTTTCCTCCCCTAAGTTGTCCTTGTTTGGGATTTTGATCAAGACAATGAAAAGCTGACAAACACACAATCTGTCATCCCTGCATTATGTGATTGTGAAGCCTGGCCTGTGCTCTCCTCCTGTCCTCCTGGAGACCGTGTGTCCTGCACGTGTTAAGAACTGAATGGTGTGTGGAAACCTGTATCTACAGTCTGGATGGTAACTGAATTAGGGGGTCAGAATTCTCTGTTCTGCTGCATGTGTGTTTTGAAACTGTACTTAGAAGAGTTTTTCCTCTCACTGAGATGTTTATCCATTTATTTTCATATTTTTTGATGCCCAGTGATTATATATATTTATATGGTCAGTATGACAATTGAATAATTCCAATTAGGCACTTAGGGACAGTTCTGTGACCAAGTGGGCAATGCCCAGGTATGGAGAAGATAGTGTGGGGTAAATTTAAGAAAGGTCTGAACATAAGGCGATTTCAGAACATTTTCCAATACCCTGGCCATAAAGGTCAAGTTGGAGAAGACCCTTATATTCAAGGGACCCCATGTTCAGTTAAATCCCCTAAACAACTAGTTAGCTAAGATCAGTCAGGTGGGTGGGAAGGTGGAAAAAGGAAGGTTGCATTTGATCAGGGAATGTCTTATACATTTATGGAACTATTCTACTGTATCCACTAATGTAAACAATGAGATTGTGTTAATTAAAGAGTTACATACAATGTAACCCATCACATCATAGAGCTGAAGAAGAAACGTCTATGATCAGGTAAATAGATTCAGAAAAATAATCTGAAAAATTCAAATATTTGTTTATGAAAAAAGCCAGCAAATGACAAATTTAGAGGAATATCCTCAAATTCATTATCCTTCAAAACAACCATATCTTAAGAGTGAGAAACTCCATTCTTGCCTCCCTCCCACTCCCCATTATGTATCATCATCTGCTTATTAGCGAGATCTTTCATCCTTTGCTTTTTTGGGATTGGCTTGTCTCACTTAGCATGATATTCTCTAACTTCATCCATTTGCCTGGTCATTTTTCACAAAAACGAAGGCAAGGTTACTTTATTTAATTTTATTTATTTATATTTTACAGACTGCATCTTGATTCATTTTACACAAATGCAGTATAAATTTCATTTCTATGGTTGTACACAAGGTAGATGGACACCATTAGGATAATCATACATGTACATAGGGTAATGATGTCTGTCTCATTTCACTGTCTTTCCTTCTCCCACCCCCTCCTCCCTCATTTCCCTCAACACAATCCAAAGTTCCTCAATTCTTCTGTTACCCTCCTGCATGCCCCCTGTTATGTATTATCATCCATTTATCCGAGAAAATATTTGGTCTTTGGTTTTTTGGGATTGCTTATTTCAATTAGCATGATATTCTCCGACTCTATCCATTTACTTGCAAATGCCATAATTTTATTCTTCTTTATGGCTGAATAACATGCCATTGTGTATATATACCACAGTTTCTTTCTTTTTTTTACAGACTGCATTTTGATTCGTGGTCCACAAATGGGGTACAACTTTTCGTTTCTGTGGTTGTACCACAGTTTCTTTATCCATTCATCTATTGTGAAGTGTGAAGTGGTTCCACACTCTAGCTATTGTGAATTGAGCTGCTATAAACAGTGATGTGGCTGTGTTAGTATAGTATGCTGATTCTAAGTCTTTTGGGTATAGGTCAAGGAGTGGCATAACTGGGTCGAAAGGTAAGTCCATTCCAAGTTTTCTAAAGAACCTCCACACTGCTTTCCAAAGTGGCTGTACCAATTTGCAACTCCTCCAGCAATGTCTGAGTGTGCCTTTTCCCCACATCCACACCAACACCTATTATTGCTTGTGTTCTTGAAAACATTCATTCTAATTAGAGTGAGATAAAATCTTAGGGTGGTTTTGATTTGTATTTCTCTAATTACTAGAGATGTTGAACACTTTTTCTTATATTTGTTGATTGCATTTATATCTCACTTCCTTTGCCCATTTACTGATTGGGTTCTTTGTATTTTTGGTGTAAAGTTTTTAAGTTCTTTATATATTTTGGAGATTAGTGCTCTATCTGAAGTGCGTGTGGAAAAGGTTTTCTCCCACTTGATAGACTCTCTTTTCACAGTATTGATTGTTGGCAAGGATTTTTTTTTTATTTTTCAATATTAGAAAGGAGGTAGTAGAAAATATTGTAAAAGAAGAAAAGCTTATCTGAGGCTCACCATTTCAGAGGTCTCAATTCACAGATGGCCTACTGCATTGCTCTGGGCCTGAGGTGAGGCAGAACATCATGGCAGAAGGTGGAGGAAAGCAGCTCAAGACATGGCAACAGAAAGGAGAACAAGAGCCTAATCACCAGGAAGAAAATATAAACACCAAGGTCATGTTCCCAGTGACCTACCCTCCCCAAACATGCACTTAATCCATATCAGAGGATTAATTCACCCATTAGGTTACATCTCTCATAATCTAACATTTTCACTTCTGAATGTTCTTTCCTTGTCTCACATACAACTTGACAACATTGTGTATTTCTTTGCATACACATGGAGTAGTGCTCCATTTAGAGCTTTGATTTTGTTTTCCACTAGAATTTTGTAGCTTCTCTGAAATCAACTTTGAAAATGTATTGCTATATTGACACCAAGCTGTTTCATTTGGGGTGCTAATATTTTGATTCCAAGTATCTTTTTTCTCAAACTTGTTCTCACCCCCAAAGGCACATGCATGCACACACACATTTGCACACACACCATACCACATACACATGCAGCACACTATGAACTTTTCCCTTATAACCTTGATCCTGGAATGGATGTGGTCTTGCTGATTTGAGATACCTTAAAGACATGTTTCTTATTGTCTCTGTGCAAAATTCTTGGCTTCACTTTAGTGACAGTAATCTCTTCAACAACCACATTTTCCTTGTCCCTGTTATGACATATATATTTCTAGCTAAACTGCAAGTTTTCCAAATCTTGTCTCTCTGATTTTTACTCCTGAATCTCACAGTAATTGTGGTTAGATCTTGCCAGCAATACCCAGGCCATTACCTGAATTCTGTGCTGCCTTCAAATTTTCTCTGCCAGATTAATAAGTACATAATTTTTAAATAAAACCTCCATAAAATCTCTGGGCATGGGGGAAATGTTGACAAATTCTTTGCCAGATTGGCACAAGTCCAATTGCCAACAGAGTCCTCAGTCCCCCTTGAGAACTCTGGAGCACTGATCTTATTACCTTTATTCCTATCAGCTTTCTGGCCTATGAGCTCCTACCAGATCACCCATCACTCTCCACTTATAACACTGTAGGAGTTCTTGCGTTTCCAAACTTTTCCAAATTTCTCCTAAATCATTTCCAAAGGTTTCTGAAGCACATGGTCAGATTAGTCACAGTAATTACCCTAGTTCTCAGTACCAGTTTCTATGTTAGTCAGCTTTCATTACTGTGACCAAAATATGTGACAAGAACAACTTAGAGGAGAAAAAATTCATTTAAGATCATGGTTTCAGAGTTTTAGTTCAGTCAGTCAAGTTATCCTTGTAGGCCTTAGGTGAGGTAGAACATCATGGCAGCAGGGATGGTAGAGGAAGCTGCTCACTCCATGGTAGGAGCCAGGGGCACCATGGGTAATGACCAAGGGCACTTCCCCAGAGACCCACATCCTCCAGTCCTGCCCCACCTACCTACATTGCCACCCAATAATTTTTTAAAATTATTAATCCCTAAAATGGATTAATCCACTGCTTATGTTATAGATCTCAATTTAATCATTTCAGCTCTGAACATTAACACTGGAGCCTTTGGGGAACACCTCAAATTCAATCTATAACAGGAACAGATCAGAAAGCTGGATTCCAGAGGGGAGGAAGAGGTTAGGAAAGAGAGAGGAGAGGCAGATGTTTAATAAAAAACACATAATTTCAGTCATACTAGAGGAATAAGTTTCAGTGACCTACAATTGCCCTGCATAATGAGCACAGTTAATAACAATTTGTTGTATATTTTTAAATTCCTGAAATAGGCTTGAAACATGGGGTCGGTCTAGGTGCCTGTCAAGAGAGAAATGGATGAAGAGAATATGGCATATCGATCCAAGGGAGTATTTTTAAGACACAAAGAAGGAAATTCTGCCATTTTCAGCAAAATTATTGGAACTAGAGAACAGTCAGAAATAGGAAGAGAGGTAATGCTTCTGCCCCTTTATATCTGGGGAAACTAAAAGAAGAAAAGATGAACTGCAAGAAGAAGACGGATTTCTAGGCACTTGGGTAGGGGGCCCAAGAGGGTAGGAGAGGTGGAAGAATGGATGGACATGATCGGTGCACAATGGGGGCATATGTGGAAATATCATGGTGAATCTCATTAACTTGTACTATTAATGTGTGTTCATAATAATACTTAATGAAATAAAATAGACTTTTCATGTTTCACCACATAAAATGATACATTGGTGATGTAATGAGACATTTAACTAGATTGAGTCTTTGTATAAAGTATACATAGATCAAAGCAGTCTATTTTACCCCACAAATACACATAATCTTCAATTAAAAATTAATTAAAAAATTAAAAGAATGATAGAAACAAAATTTGAAATAACATTAAAATTGACTGAAACAAGATACAAAATATCAATAATTTAACAGTATCAAAACAAGTTAGTAATTAAATTTGGAATGACTGATGAAAATGTAATAGAGAATTTTCCTAGAATGTTGGATCTTTACCAGTTACTCATTATTTGTTGAATGAATGAGGAGTAAAGTCTCAGTGCATCTAGAAATTTAATACATGATGATGCTGTGTTTTAATTTAATTGGGGAAATGGTAAAAGCTGAGTAACTCTTATACTCAATACCTGAAATGAGAAGCGTTGCAGGTTTTGTATTTTTTTCTGATTTTGGAATATCTACACATGCATAATGAGATACCTTGGGAATGGGACACAAGCTAAGTGAAATTCATTTATGTTTCTTACCTTCAAACTAACTGCCAATAGTTCACTTTTGTCCAGAATGTACAGAGATTTTATAGCAGGTTTTCAAAATTAAGAATTGAACTTTTTTAAACCAATTTCAACGTTTGTTGTAAATATAATTGGTGGAATGTGTGAAAGTTGACAAATTTGGTTTCATCAAATACATCATCAGGTTCTATCCTTTTCTCTCATTACCTCTAATTCAACAGCACCTTAGAAAGGTTCTCCTATCAAGCAGTGCAAAGTCTAATTATTTAAAGGCCAGCAAAATATTTTTGGTATGGTTTAACATTTACACTTCTGACAGTCTGTGGTATTGTTCTTCATTAAACCACTATGTCATAATCAATCTACCATGATTTCTACAAAGTTATTTGGGGATTGGTTATTTAAAACCATGGTTCTGGAGTAGGTGTATTTTGGTCCCCTCAGGGACACTGTGAAAAAACTGGAGATGGCTTTCTCTGAGACTCCAGGAGGCATGAGTTACCTGCTAATACCCACCAGGCGGAGCACAGTACAGCGATGTGGCCTGGAATGTTAAGGTCCCTAGACTGAGAAAGCTGAGTTAAAGGTCACCTGCACTTAGTGTGGACAACTGCATGTAGATCTTTCTCCCAGGCATTGCAACTCTTCCCATTTCCAGAAAACTTAGAGCACCCCTTTTCCCACCTGTTTAAAACTTCCAACCCCATCGGTTTGAAAGCACTTCATATTTTTCTCCTCAAATGGGAATGCATGAGATTTCCTGTTGTGTCCTGAAAGTATTTCTCGTTCTCAGCAAATATTTATACATCCAATGACAATTTCGATCTACATTTATTATACTCTATAGTTAACATTTAGAATTGTAGATGTTCAGAGATGGAGTCTGCTGAGGGTGAGGACGTCAATGCCTATCTAGTGCACTCAGACATCAGAGATCAGACTCTGAAGGCACAGACCCAATTTTACTTAGGACTGTACAGAACATAATAGGCACATTATCCAATCAAGTTAACACACTTGTTAAAGCATAAAGAAGCAGCCTATAGGTGAACTATACGTTGAGATAATGTAAATAAACCAAGTATGCCTAAGCAATTCTGCCCAGCCACAGGTCTGAGACAAAGGACTGGGGGGATGGTAAGCCCCTGCACACAGCATGAGGCAAGGTAGTGCGGGCAAGCTCGCACCACAGCTTGCTGGGATGCTTGATAAGCGAGGCCTTCCCTCAGCTCCTAACTCAGACTCAGTAGCTGCAAAGACCTTCATTCCATGGCGAATCTTTACCATTACCTCAGTTTCTCTGTCCAGAATGTTTGGCTTACTTAGATCATGGTGTCAGTGACTGCTGTCAGATAAGTTTGAGGAATGTCCCCTACATAGAATGAGCATTACAGATTATTGTTTCTTAAGTGATTTTCATGTGAGTGATTTTGGTCATAAAAAACTTTAATATTTTATTCAGTTAAATATGTGTCTATCTTCTTAATTCTCAGTTTCTTGCCTTACGTAAGATAAATTTCCCACCCATAGACTTGCATGCAGTCTTCCTGGGTGTTTATCTGAAACACATTGCTTACATTTACACTGAGTTCTTTAATTACCCTGATTTTTTGGTAAGGTTTGTGAGATAGGGGGCCAACTTCATTTTCCTCCAGATACACAGTGTTATGGTTTAGATGTGTTCCCCAAAAACTCAAGTGTGAGACAATTCAAGAAAGCTTAGAAGCAAAATGATTGGCCTTATGAGAGCCTCAAACCAATCAGTGAATTGATCCCTGGAGAGGGATTAACAGAGTGGTAACTGCAGGCATGTGGCTGGAGGAGCTGGGTCCCTGGGGGTGTGCCTTTGAGGTTTATATTTTGTCCTTGTTGAGAGGAGCTCTCTGCTCCCTGATTGTCTGTCCTGACCTGCTTTCCTCCACCACCCTCTTCTGCCTTGATGTTCTCCCTCACCTCAAGCCCCAAGGAATGGAGCCAACCATCTGTGGACTGAAATCTTTGAAAACATGATCCTCAGATAAATTTTTCCTCCTTATAATTGTTCTTCTGAGGTCCTTTGTTCACAGCAGCAAAAAAGCTGAATGAAACACACGGTCACTTATGCCAGCTTTAATTTAAAATTTCAGGCTTTTCCAAGTATAATCCTATCATTTTAATAAATTTCCAGATATGCTGAGACATAATTCCTGATTCAGCAAATAATTCTAGGAACAGTATATATGTATAGGTAGATATGTATGTAAATACATACATATACCTAAGTGCCCATTTACTTAGGAACCCATGTTGATTTAATTAAATTATTACTATATTATGTTTTTAATTTTTATTTAATACTTTTTTCAATTTTGTTTGTTACAGTTGTTTTGAAACCAAGGTATTTAACTTGGTTCTATTACCTTGCAATTTTTGTTTCAAAATTTCCTCCTTCAAAAGGAACCCTATTGAGATAAATAACTATCATGCACTTATGAAAACATTAAAGAAACCTCTCTTTGTAAACTTGTCTAAATCATGCACACGTCTCCACATATCAATGTGAACTAGAAAGGACAAAACAGCAGATCAAAGTCCCTGCTAAGCTGTCACTTGCATTATAATGGCACAAATACATAAATAGATGTGTGTGGCATGAGGTCCTCAGGTATGTGCCACATGGAGAGCATTATGACTGTGGAAGTTTCCAGTATACTATCAGGAGCAAAATTTGGGTACTATGGTGTGGAGGCCTTTGCATGTTGGACTAAGTCCAGAACCAGGACTAGGGTGAGTTCATTTAGTGGGTCAGAGAGAGGCCATCATAGAAGCAGAGAGCAGACCAGTGGTTCCCAGATACTGGAAGGACATGGTGGATGGTAGGTGGAGAGAGGAGGGCTCACACGTGCAGCATGGAGCAGCACCTGCCCATGTTGTGGTGACTGTGTTGACAGCACTTGTGGTTTTCAAAGCAGCTGGTAGAGAGGCTTTGTGAATGTTCCCTCACAAAGAAACAAGTACCGTTTAAGGTGATGTGTAAGCCCATGACTCTGACCTGATCAGCACACAGTGTAGCATTGTACCCCTAAATATGAACCATTATGAGACGTCAGTTATAGATTTTGGAAATGTTAAAAAGAAAGATCGAGACCCAAGAAAAGAGGTACCTGAGAAAAATAAGACAAAGGCCCTCCTCACCTGCCATCAAGTCCTGTGAGAACCAGTGGGCAGATCCACGTGGACCAGCACAGCAAGAAAAATGAGGAAGAACATTTGTGGTTCTTGGTGAATTGTTGGTTCACTCTCTGAGCTCAGTTTCTTCGGTTTAGATGTTTGACATGTGTTTCATGACATTTCAATGATGTCCTTACTTTTTCTTTTTCCTAATCTGTTTTGTATTTGTTCTTTTCTGATATGCATGACAGAAGAGTGTGGTTTGACATATTATAAATACATGGAGAATAGCTCTCATTCCTGTGTCTGTGAATGACGTGGAGTTACACCAGTCATGTATTCATATGTGAACATAAGGACCACCATTTAACCAGTTATCCCACTCCTCAGTATATACATGAAGGAATTAAGATCAGCACACTGTAGTGACATAGCTAACATGTTTCTGATCTCTTGTTTTCACTGGGCATCAAGGGGATATAATGGGATCTGAAATGTCACCATAAATATAGAAAATGTTCCTTCCTTACATGCTCCTGGGGATCCCCTGTGCTTATTAGAACTTCCTCCTCCTGGTCCATTTGCCACCCCACTATGATTATTGAGCATATATTTGTTTCTTTCATTATCTTAACACAGGGCAGATAATGGATATAGCAAAAGGGTGCCCCAGGGTTACCTGTGATGGAAAATTGACCACCTGGAGTTGCTGATAACCAAGTCTACATTCTTTCAGGCAAGTTAACCTAATATTGATAGCTTGTAACCATTCCTATCTTATGGTGTGGCTGGGAGTGAGAAGATCCTGCTGTTAAGACATTGTGCTGTGTGGACAGGGCTGTGTGTGTTGTGTGGAGGTGTGTACCTTTAGGGCTGAGAGTAGAATTCAGAGAAGGCGTGCCTGTGTACAGAATACAGGCTGTCCCCAAGGTGTGATGGTTCTACATGGTGTTTCTTTGGATTTAAAATGGTGTAAGGAGTTGTACACTCTGAAGAAACTGTACTTTGAATTTTGAATTGAGTTCCTTTCCCAGGCCAGTGTGATGATGCATGACACTCTCCTGATGCTGAGAGTGGACAGCAAGTGTCGGGGCACCGCGGACCCCTGGCCCTGGGTGTGGCTTGGCTGCCTGGGTGTGGCATAGCTGGCTTGGCTTACTTAGATGCGTAGCCAAGATGGCACTTGGCAGGCTGCCAGTATGGTTGGCTTTTGCACAAACAACTGACATCGTTTTGAGGAAGTTCCAGGGATTGGTTAAGTTCCCTCGTGGACAGTGCATGATCACTGCATGTCTGCATTTACTGCCTGTATCTGTTCATGCTCTCCCCTCATGCTCAAATGCTGATTGGTTACAGTACTGTATATATTGGAGTGTAAGTTCCTCAAAGAAAAAGAACAAAGAAAGAACTGAGAGGAAGGGGGTGCGCACAATAAAAGGGCTGAAAAGAACCAGGTGTCGTGTCTCTCTGCGGGCGGGAAGCGCGACAGATGGTGCCGAAACCCGGGAGCCCTAAAAATAACTCTAGAGTAAGTATAAGATAAGTAGTTGATAAAGTAAATTAAACAGTAAAAAGGCCTTAAAAGTTCGTGGAACAGCGACTAGTTAAAGAAAGTTCGCGGTGCAGCGACTAGCCATAAAAGTTCGCGGAACAGCGACTAGTTATAAAGGTTCGCGGAGCAGCGACTAGTTATAAAGGTTCGCGGTGCAGCGACTAGCTATAAAAGTTCACGGAACAGTGACTAGCCAAGGGGTTTTATGTTAACTGTGTGTATGAAGTGATGGTAGATTTTCTGTGTAGTAAGTGTCTTTGTTACATCAATTGCGTGGCTTGTTTGTGTGCTTGGAGCTCTTAGTGCTGTAAGATTTAATCATAGGAACAGAACTGTCTAAGACTAGAATGCAGCAGCCTCTTAGGGAGTTGCTAAAAGGTCATGGAATGCCACTAAAAGCAAAAACAACTCAAAAGTTCCTTGATACCATAGAGAAGGTCTCTCCGTGGTTTTTAAAAGAGGGGCTGTTAAATATTCCACAGTGGGAACATAATATAGTAGCCATAGTCCCCACAAGTATTGGGAGATAATTGTTTCATGATTTTCTGCATTCAAACCTAACCTGATTTCTCAACCAGGAAAAAAAGGGCTAAAAAGTCCTGGGTAATCCCCCCTCCCCTCTGCCTGGCCGTGCTGAAGCCTGCAATGGAATGTAAACTGCAGCAGTCTCAGCGGGAAAGGGAGGTAACCTGAAGATAAGAAAAAAAAAAAAAAAAAGGTGTCCGTTTTAAACTCCTGGACCGCTACACAGAAGTAATTCATTTTCCAGGATTCTTGTTTTGTTTTGTTTTTTCTTTAATGCTGTATTTTTGAGCTCATAATTTTGATCCTACATACCTAGGTTAATGATTTTTTTCTTTTTGATCAGTTCTATTTTTTATTCAACTGAAGTTTTTGAACATCTGTTTCATTGCAATGAACATTTACCTATAAAGTTTCAAGGCCTTTGATTTTGTGTTATGTGTTATGTTGTGCTGTCTAATGTCATGTTTTGTCTGTGTCAATACTGAGCGCTCTTAAAATTAAAATTTAAAAATGGATCCAAGTACTTTTATTCACGTGATTTAAGAGGGTTCAATTTAAATTGGGTAAACTAATGAAAGTAAAATGTCTTTAGAAATAACTCACAACTCTCCAGGTGGTCAAACTAATAAAATATTAATGTTAATAATATGTCTAATATCAATTGCTTCTAGGCCTTTTCTTCAACAGGAAAGAGGCAACAGACCCTGTTCAGGACACTTGTCTGATATCTTGGTTTTTATAAAATAAATAAATTGGAGTTAACATGTATGGGATTACTCAAATGTGTTTGTAGAGACGTCTGGTTAATTTACAAAGTTAAAATGCTAATTGTTAAATAACATCAAGTACTTTTAACTCCTTAAATTACATGGGGTAACATACTTAAACATTATTGGTGCTTTCATAGGTTGGTAAATAAAAAGGGTTTATGATTACTTTGTGTCATCACTAAACTAAAAACAAGGTTACTAAAAGTTATGTCCTAACAAGTAAAATTCTATATATAAAGGGTCCCAAAAGTTTCAACTGTGTTTCAATTAAGAGTACTATAAATAACAAAATATTTAATCTTATTAAGATAGAGTAATTTATCTAAATTCAGAAATTTCATAAGAGTTGTTTCAGAATGTGAACAAAAAGGGGTCAACAAATAAAAAAGAGAAAATAAAAGGTTCTGGGTTTAAAAATATATTTAATAAAAAGAAAAAAAATGTTTCTGGATAAGAAAGTCTGTGTGTAATAAAGGGCAAGTTTCAACAAGTCTGTGTGTAACTAAGTTGGTTGTATGTATGTAAATCAGCTAAAGCTATTTAAGGTTTTTCCTAAGGTGAAATACTAATGTTCTGATATAAGCCAAAGTTTAATCTATATGGTAAAATGACATGGTAAAATAACAAAGTTTTCTTAAAAACACTAATTCATTCTTAACTTTGTGTCTCTTAAGTTTTATTCTTTAGAACAATTGTCTTAAAAATAGGGGTTTATACAATTATGGTTAAGCAACTGTTAAAGATTGTACTACGTTATAAAGTCTAAATTTTTCTTTAAAAACTGAAATTGGTAAGAACCAATTCCTCACTAAAATTAAAATAACTCTAACCACAGATGTACCTTATAACCCACAAAAACAAGGTATTGTTGAACATACACATCTCACCCTCAAAAATGCTCTTTATAAACAAAAAGGGGGAATAGAGGAGACCTTCAGGTCCCCTAAAGATAAACTTTCTCTTTGTCTCTTTGGGGTTTTTTAACTCTGGGTAATAAGGGTAACTCGGTGCTTTACTGGAGCTGCGGCTCAGTTTGTGTGTTTCCACGGAATAAACTAACTTACAACCTCTTTTTAGTCTCTTAGGAGGAACAGTTCAACTATGTAACAAAACAACTGCTTCTCTCAATTGTACTTCAGATTTGTGCTATCTCTCAATGTTAAAATGCTTCTAGGTTCCTGCTGGCAGACTTAATGTGTGTTCCTACCTTCCTACCAGTCCCAGTCTCTGTTACAGATGCAGAATTGCCAGTGTGACTATCAAGAAACAGGAGAGAATTTGGCATCACAGCGGCTATGGTCACTGCAATAGTGGTTTCTGCAACAGCAGCACTAGCAACTGCCATACCTACAACAACAGCAGTCAATCACTTGGCCGAAAATACAGCTGCAGCCTTACAGACTAAAGAGACCCTAAACCAACGTCTAACAGCAGGCATACTCCTTATGAATCAGAGAGTGGACCTATTACAAAAACAAGTGGACATATTACAAGAACTTTTGGGACTGGGATGTGTTTACTCTTTAAGAGCTGTTTGTGCTACCCCCATTTTATATGATAATTCCAGCACCGCAGCTGGGTTATCTAAAAAATTGTCAGCCTATCTTACTTCTACTTGGTCGTCTCAATTTGATAATCTTACCTCACGACTTAGGGCTAAAATTGTCAAAGTTAATTCTACTAGGGTACAAATTGCTTCTATGTCTGAGCTGGCTAAATGGTTTTCTTCTGCTTTCAATTTTGTAAACAGTGGGCAAGCCTTGGCACTTTGGGGTTTTTACTCCTCTTTGGTATCTTTTTCCTCACCCGCCTGGTTGTACAACTACGAGCCACCCAACAAATGGACCAGATTATTTTTCATCAGGCCACGACTGCCCTAGAGGCCGGCAGTTCCCCACAAGTATGGCTCTCGATGCTGGACCGGTAGTCAAAGACGGGTAAGGAAGGAGGTGACACCGTACCAACCTAAGACAGGAGCTGTAGCATGCTCTACAGTTATCCAATGACGGGTAAGGACGGTGGTTGACCACTCCGCCTAAGACAGGCACGGTCCCGAGCCTTTTTCTTGTAAAAGAAAAAAGGGGGAACTGTCGGGGCACCGCGGACCCCTGGCCCTGGGTGTGGCTTGGCTGCCTGGGTGTGGCATAGCTGGCTTGGCTTACTTAGATGCGTAGCCAAGATGGCACTTGGCAGGCTGCCAGTATGGTTGGCTTTTGCACAAACAACTGACATCATTTTGAGGAAGTTCCAGGGATTGGTTAAGTTCCCTCGTGGACAGTGCATGATCACTGCATGTCTGCATTTACTGCCTGTATCTGTTCATGCTCTCCCCTCGTGCTCAAATGCTGATTGGTTACAGTACTGTATATATTGGAGTGTAAGTTCCTCAAAGAAAAAGAACAAAGAAAGAACTGAGAGGAAGGGGGTGCGCGCAATAAAAGGGCTGAAAAGAACCAGGTGTCGTGTCTCTCTGCGGGCGGGAAGCGCGACAAGCAAGCTCCCTGTCAAGCCCAGAATCACATGGGTTGGCAAGGGCTCAGCACGGCACTGAGACTCTCATTACTGTGTCACTAAGCTGGGATGTTCTGTAGGTTTCAGGTGGCCACAGCACTGTCAATTTACAGTATTTTCTACTTACAATAGGTTTATGGTGACATAATATAAGTTATGAAATTGAATTGTTGAAGCTCTTCTATATTCATAATGGGGATGCATCTTCCAGAGTCCAGAACTCAGGATAATAGATGGAAATAAAAAGATAATCCACTTCCATTGAAGGAAAGATTTGGAGACAACTTCATGAAGTGCAAAGGCAGAAGCACTGGGTGGAGGGAGTCCTTTTGGCCTGATGTTTCCATGGCAGCTGGGCACTGCTGCTTCTATGCTTTGTATATCATTTTAGTAGACACATCACACTGGCACGTATATCAGGGCACAGTAGCATAACTTAGCACATGTGTCCAATGTGCAGAGATGAAATGAGGGTTATGGCATGTCCAGCACCTAAGCATTTGTTGTTACTGTTGGTTGGGAAACTTTGGACACTTCTTTTCTGGCTGTTTGAAGTACAGATTGGTGTAGAATATAGTTACACTACCATGTTGTAAAACAGCAGAATGAATTCCTCCTATCTAACTGTGTTTTGGTCCCTGTTTTATATATATATATATATATATATATATATATATATATATATATATATTATATATATACCAATATATTATATATATTGGCACTGGGAATTGAGTCCAGGGGCACTCAATCTCTGAGTCACATTCCCAGCCCTATTTTTTGTATTTCATTTTGAGACAAGTTCTCACTGAGTTTCATGTCGCCTCTCCATTACTGAGGCTGGAATTGAACTCTCAGTCCTCCTGCATCAGCCTCCCGAGCTGCTGGGATTACAGGCGTGTGCCACCACATGGCCTGTTACCTAATCTCACTCTCCTGTACCCGACTCTCCCCAGCTCCAGTGACCATTATGCCACCTTTTCTTCTGTGAGATCAAGTCTCTTTAGCCTCCTCACATGGATGAGGACATGAGACACTTCTCAGCCTGGCATATTTCATTTACTTAATGTCCTCCAGTTCCATCCATGAGCCTGTGAATGACAATATTTCATTCTTTTTAAGGCTGAATAATATTCCCTTATGTACACATGCCACATTCTCTTCATTCATCCACGGATGGGCACCTAGGTTGATCCTAGATCTTAATGATTATGAACTGTTCCACAATGGACATGGGATGCAGAGATCTCTCCGCTCTCTGATTTCATTTCCTGTGGATATCTACATAGCGATCTTCAACACTTTGGAATGCTGACCCTTAACAGTCTCCCTCCTACCAAACAAATTAAATCAAAATTTTATTTATATATCATCTCATTTAATTGCCACAAATACTTTACAAACTGTACTACTACATCACATTTCACAACTCAAAAAAATTGAGACACAGAGCATTTATATTGTTTTATTTAACAACAACATGATTGATTAGTAGTTTGAACCTTATGGGAATCTAGGCCCTGTGATCATAAGGGTTTTACTTATTGCCTCTATATTAAATACTAAGTTAGATCTTACAAACCACAAAAGAAACAATTATAGTGAAGGTGCAACTACAATGAGAAACTATCTTTAAAATTTTTGACACAAAATAATTCTATATATGAATGCGATCCTGTGTGATACTTTGAAACCTGTATGTGAATTGTTATCCCAGTTGAGGTAGCTGAGTTCCACCTCCTTACATGTTTCTCATTTCTAAATTCTGTAACATCTTTGTTCAGATGTTCCCATGCTTTTTGGTTTTGACTGAACCCTAGTTTTTAATAGAAACCACAGTTCACTTCTCCCTTCTTTTGGACTCCTTTCCTTATTGTTTAAGAATCTGCCATCATTTGAAGTGCTCTATGATTTAATTTTTTCTTATATTCTTTCGGCATTGTAAGATTTCGGAATGCATGTTTTCTTCTGCATTGCTTACATCTTGTCTATACAGCCCCATGGACAAGGTTTACATTGAATTTTATTCTTTAAGTGCATAAAGAAATTCATTATTGTAGAATACATGATCTGTTGGGAAAGACTGAGAATGGGAAAGGAATTTCTAAACTAACCATTTGGGTGATCCCTGAAATTCATACATGAAACATAAAAATAATTTCTTGGTTATATCATAAATGAGAGCATTTCTGAAAATTAAGTAATACCTTTCTGTTTTCTCTGTTTCTCTCTCTCTCTCTCTCTCTCTCTCTCTCTCTCTCTCTCTCTCTCTCTCTCTCTCTCTCTCTCTCTCTCTCTCTCTCTCTCTCTCTTGGTAGCCAGATAGACCACATGGAATTAGAGACTGGTACACAAATTTCAGAATTTCTTCTTCTGGGATTTTCAGGGGAACCTGGGTTGCAACGCTTCCTCTTTGGGCTTTTCCTCTCCATGTATCTAATCACCACATTTGGAATCCTACTCATCATCTAGGCCATCGCCTTGGACTCGCACCTGCACACACCCATGTACTTCTTCCTCACCAACCTGTCTTTTTCTGACATCTGTCTCACCTCCACCACTGTCCCACAGATGCTGGTGAATATTCAGACACAGAGCTGGGTCATAACCTTTGAAGGCTGCATTATGCAGTTGCACTTTTTCATAGTCTTTGCAAGTTTGGAAAACTTTTTTCTGGCCATGATGGCCTACGACTGCTTTGTGGCCATCTGTTGCCCCCTGCACTACACAGGCATCATGAACCCCCCACGCTGTGTGTTCATGGTTGTGGTGTCCTGGATCCTGCGACTCCTGCATGCCCTTTTACAAAGCTTAATGGTGTTGCGACTGTCCTTCTGCATAGACTTGGAAATCCCACATTTTTTCTGTGAACTTTACCAGGTGGTCCAACTTGCC
This sequence comes from Sciurus carolinensis, assembly GCF_902686445.1. Lineage (NCBI taxonomy): Eukaryota > Metazoa > Chordata > Mammalia > Rodentia > Sciuridae > Sciurus > Sciurus carolinensis. Next base: position 18,671,395 of record NC_062229.1, read on the forward strand.
TGCTCTGACACTTTTCCTAATGACCTGGTGATGTATGTTACATCTGTGTTGCTGGGAGGAGGCCCCCTTGCTGGCATCCTTTACTCCTACTCCAAGATAGTGTCTTCCATCCGTGCAATCTCATCAGCTCAGGGGAGGTACAATACCTTCTCCACCTGTGCTTCTCACCTCTCTGTGGTCTCCTTGTTATACTTTGCAATCCTAGGTGTGTACTTCAGTGCTGCAGCAACCCATAACTCACATTCAGGCACTACAGCTTCAGTGATGTACAGCGTGGTCACCCCCATGCTGAACCCCTTCATCTACAATCCGAGGAATAAGGACATCAAGAGCACTCTGAGGAGATACCTGTGAGGAAACTACAGAGGCTGTATTTTCAGAAGCCTCCCTGATTGCTGGACTCTCATCCTCAAGCTAGTAATTGCAGTTCCATGGACAGGTCATGGAAATACAACTTTATTTTTCTTGAATTTCATCTTCTTTGGCTTCCATGACTTTATATAATTTTAAAAACTTCGTTTATTAATATTTCTGCTCTTTCTGGTACTCAATTTCCCCCCCCCACCTTTGGTAATGTTTCTACTTTCTCAAACTGTGTACAAATTTTGGGAAATATTTTGAGGTTCCCACTGTCTGACCTGAAGATTAGTTGTAATAACATCGTGTGAGCTACACTAGGCAGCTGAGGTCATCTGCATAACTTTATAATAGGAGACGATCTGAAAGGCAGGTTTTGACCTTTATGTTCTTGATTCCATGCTCCATCTCTAACTTCTCTCTCTCGTAACATAGACCTTAAATTGCTACCATGTTTTCCAGCTGTCCTCAGAGTTCATTCTCCTCATTACAATCTTGGTTCTTCTTCAGCATGATACTTGGTGCATCTTATTTACCCTACATAGGATAGTAAGGCAAAAACGATGTATCAATACATGTGTGAAATGTAATGGACACAAAGACAAATTTCAATGTCTTCATTGACTTACAGTCAGATATGACCTAAAATAGTGTGAAGTCAACGTGCAACAATACTTTGAATTACTCTGGAAGATTTACTTTTGTTGAGGTACATTTTTCTACAACAACTGGCCCTGGTTTATGAGAACAAGCCATAACCTGCTGGGAGACTTAAGAAAGAGGCAGACAGACCCAGAGTGCAGAGTGCAGTTTACTGGGGACTGACTGACAGAAGCATGGTCCTGAGCCACAGCGAGACCCTGTGGATCCCTGCAGCTTCGGTCAAAAAGAGGGGCATATATATGGTTAGACAATGACTTCATCTAAGCCAGAATCTACCTGGTATATCTTAAGCTAATATCAGATTCAGGTGCATCCCTGGAGCCAGGTCCAGCTGTACAGCTGCACACACCACTCTGAGGGTTGTCTGTTAGATTTTGCTGGAAAGGCTGCAGGAAATATACCTCTGGGATGGAGACTTGCCCTTTATGCCTGCAGGTTACTCCTGGAAAAAAGAACCTGCTCTGGGAGGGAATGGAAGTTATTGGGGAATGAGATTCATCAAATTATGTTACATGAATGTGCAAATATGGCACAGAGAATTTCTATATCTATAATTATAATGCATTAATAAAAAGTAAATGAATTTTTTAAAAATAAATATTCTTCCACTGCTTAGGAGGACAAATCAACGGTATTCTGTTTTATAATAGAGTTATTTGAAATAAACAGGAAAACCCAGGTCGTCATGAATGCTGCCTCAAACATCAGAAGAAATGCATAAAATATGAAAAAAGGGATTTCTCTGAATGACCTCTCATCTGTTTGCATTGATCACTGTATCAGTAAGCTATTACTGCATAACAACCTATCCCCACAGCAAATGGTTTGAGATCATGTTTCTCTTATCTGATAGGCATCTAACAGAATGAGCCTGCCAGATTTCTCTTAGCATAACTTGCTCCAGAGTCATTCATGTTGTAAATGAAAACTGTCAGGAGTGTGGCATTACATTATGTGAATGTATACCACATTTTCTATATTTATTCATCTGCCAATGGACATCGAACGCATTGTTTTAAACTGGCTTTATTTTCTTGCTATCCTTTTGATTGCTGAGCTTCTTTCCATATTTTTTCTACATAGTGCACATGTATTACATAATACCATGAGAATGGAAGGAACAAAAGAGCAGGTGAAGTCCCAGCTCCTGTGGATACCTGCATGGATATCCTGTGGATGGTTTTCATTTGAATACAGAAAACAATGAGATAAGTGTGTTTATGGTGCTTGTCTTCAGGGATAAATTTCATGAAAACTGCCATCCATTGTAAAAGGATATAATCGTCATGGTGTGTGCAGAATCTCAAAGAAAATGCTCTGAAGAGGTCACTGCATGTTTGAAGAAGACGAGAGCCAGGTTTGAAGAATACCCATTGGAGTTATCAAAAAGGAGATCAACCCCACCCCACTATACACCTCAATAAAAGAAAGAAAATATGCCATACAGAGCAGTAACAAATTATATGTTAATGTGCATACAAATATACCTCCATGAACACCACCATTCTGTATGATTAACATGCATGAATAAAAGATTATATAATGACATAAAAATAATGTGAAACTCAAAGAAAAAATGAAACACAGACCTGCTTCTCTGCTATTGGATTGTGTAAAAGCCAGTCAAATAAATATAAAATAAACACAGGAAACATCAGTCTTATGTTTTCGGTAACAAATGACCAAATTGTGTTATTATTGTTACTAAATTGTTCTAAATTCTTTGCTTATTCCCTTTGTTTATTTCTTTCTCTTTAATATTCAATCTGCAAAAGTTCTGATTTTATCAAAAAGATATCATTATTTTTGTCTTTTGCATGGATGTATTTTCACTAGTTTATTCCTTTGGCCACCAAGGGGCTGTGACGTAGTAGGGATGTTCCCAGAAAGAAGGAAACTTTTGATCTTTGATCTTTAGAGTCTTTGGGGGAATTACTGATCTTATTAGACCTTCTCCTCTCTCTCTCTCTCTTCTCTCTCTCTCTCTCTCTCTCTCTCTCTCTCTCTCTCTCTCTCTCATTGGAAGAAAATGCCCACAACAGAAGGAACCTCAGGTTACATATATATGAGAGATTTGGGAACTAGAATTTCTGGGTTCCATCCACACTAACTTTTTCTTCATAATTATTTAAAGGAAAGACCGTGTGGTGATAACAGCTTGCCTACTATCCATGCTTCTCTGCTAGTGTGGCTGGGGGTACCAAACTGAGACTGGCACCAACATGGCCCCAGGAGGCTACGTTGTATGTGGGGTGTATGTGTGTGTGTATTTCACTGTAGACATGAAAACAAATTTCAGAGAAAGGGGACCTGGGCTCGATATACTCAGAAAGGTGACATACACCACCCAGGCCAGAACTCAAGTTAGCAAATGGAGATAGGATTGCATTTCACTTCACAGACACCTTTGTATCCAGCTGAATAAGGTGTCCACGCAACACCTGGCCTGAGTGACGCCTGGGGTCTTCACTACACAAGGAGGCAGCCTGGATCTTCAGCCCTCGCTGTCACCGTCTCCTGTCACCCTCCCTCTTGCTCATCTCCCTCACCACAATGGCTGCTTTTGTGCAACAGACATTGTAATTGCTGTTAATATTTTAATTATTTTTACTTAATGTGCAGAGTTTGCATTAGCATTCACTCTCTAAGTTTCACATTCTGTGGCTTTTGACAAATGCATAATGACATTTATCCACAGTCCCCTACAAAACCATGACTGTCCTAAAGATCTTCTCACTTCCACCTATTCATGTCCCATGCCTCCCCTCCAGTCTAATCAACTCAGTTTTGTGTTTTGTTTTGTTTTTTGCCATCTGCACAGGACTCTGTTGTCTTGAATGTCATAGAGTTAGATTTTTTATTGTGTTGGTTTTTTGGTCTTGGAGGTCAAACCCAAGGCCTCATATGTGCTCAGCTCTACCACCAAGGACATAGAGTTGGGCCACACAGTTGGAGTCATGCAGTATGCAGCCCATTGAGGTTGGATTTTTCACTTAGTGGTGAACACTTAAGGTTCTTTGATGTCTTTCTGAAACCTGAAACCTCTCTCTCTTCCATTGCTCAATCATGAATTTTCCATTGTGTGGGTGCATCACAGTTTGATTTACCTATAAAGAACACTTTGGTTGCTTCCAAGTTTTGACAAATATACATAAACCACAATAAATATTTATGTGTAAATGGTTGTTTGTTGTTCTTGTTTTTTTGCCTGTATGGATGTAAGTTTTCTACTGATTTGGGTAACACCTAAGCAGTGCAACTGCTGGAACATATACTAACAGTCCATTTAGTTTTGTAAGAAATTCCCAAACTGTATTCTGAATTGGTCATAATATTTTCCATTCTCATCAGCAATGAACACAGGTTCATATTTCTCCAAATCATTGCCATCATTTATTGTTTCCATTGATTTGAATTTTAACTATACTAATAGGTGTGTCATGGAGTCTCATTATTTATTTGGCAATTCTCTAAGGACAGATGACCTTGAGGACGTCCTCATGTGCTTATTTACCATTTGGATGTTTCTTTGGTGATGTCTCCACTCAGATCTTTTGCCAGGTTTTCCAATAAGGTCATCTGTCTTCTTATCAGTACCTTTTAAGAGTTATTAGTATATTTTGAACAGAAGTATTTTATCAGATATCTGTTTTGCAGAGATTAGCTCCCATCTGTGAACTGAATTTCATTTTTCTAACAATGTATTTCTCAGAGAGGAAGTTTTTGGTTTAACTGATCTGATTTACCAATTCTTCCTTTAGTGTACTGGGTTTTTGCATTTTATCCAAAAGGTCATTGTCAAGTCCAAGGTCACCTGAACTGTTCTCTGTTACCTTTTGTGATTTATACACTTTTGCATTTGATATTGACACTTGTAGATGATTTTGAGTTTACTCTTGCTTTGGGGATAATTCTGGGTCTACAATATTTTTCACGTATGCTGTATCAAACTTTAGAACAATTTCTTGAATTACTATCCTATCTCCATTGAATTGCCTCATCTCTTCTGTCAAACCACTTAATGGCATTTGTATGGGTCCGTTTCTGTTTCCATATTCTGTCCCACTGGTATACTTGTAATGTTGTCTGTTGATTTCACACTGTTGTGATTACTGTCTATTTACTATAGTCCTGCAGTCAACATAGTGTCAATCCAACTGTTCTGATCCTTGAAAAAGCTAATCTGAGTCTTTTGTTTTGCCAAATGAACCACAGAACTTGTTCATCAATAAAGTACAATGTAGGATTTTGATTGGGATTGGGAAGAATCCATAGAGTATTCTGACGAGGACTTACAGTTTGAAAATTTTGAGTGTTCCAATCCATGTATAAGAAAACTTTCCATTAGGGGATTTAATCTTTTTCTAGAGCTGTGCAGCTTCTCTCAAACATGTCCTGTAAATATTTTTCTATAATTAGAGCAAAGTGGTTTTAAGGGTTGAACCAGCTCTGCATCCCTGGAAGGAATCCCACTTGGTTATGGAATAAAATTATTTTTATACCTTGTTAGATATGATTAGTTAATATTATCTCATGTGTTTTTCCACAGGTGTTCATGGTAAATACTATTTTGTAGGTTTTCTCTCTGGTAAGTTGGGTTTTGTTCTTTTAAATGTCATTGTGTGTTTTTGATATCAGAGTAATTCTGACTTCACAAAATGAATTAGGGAGTGGCTCCTCTGCTTCTGCTTTCTATAGAACACAGTAGAGAATGAGATATTTTCCCCTAAAATGTTTGGTAGAATTCACTCAACACCCACATAGACCTGCTGCTTTCTTGTTTGTGAGGTAATTCTGATTCATTTCCTTAATAGATGCCTTAACAGATGTAGGGTCATTAAGTGACCTAGTTCTCATTCCGTGAGTTTTGGTAAACTGTGTCTTTCAAGAATTGGTTCATATCTTCTTGTTATCTGGACTATGTTCTTTGCAAACATTCTCAGCTCTCCCCATACTATGTGAGACAGAAAGCCAAAGGGGTGGGGAGATGAGTGATTTACCCCCCCAGTTGGGTAAGGCTCTGGTAAATTTGTTACATAGAGTTTTGGCATTTGTTTAGGAGAATAGTTGGTGTATTTTAAAAGGCTGAAACTTTTTCAAATTTTCAATTGGTATGTAAATATCATCCATATTTATGGAGTACATTGTAATAATTCAATATATGTATAAAACATGCACTGACCTACTCAGGACAATTGGCAATTTGTGTTCCCTATACATGTACCATTTCTTTGTGTGGAGAATGTTCCACCCCTTCTCTTCCAGATTTTTTAGAAAGTGCATAGTGAACTATTATAAGCTATAATCACCTTGCTTGGTATAGAAGACTAGAACGTTCTCCTCCTATCTGACCCATTGTTCAACCTCTCTCTGCCTTCCCTCTCCCTTCCCTTTCATTTCTCAGGGTCTCTATTCCATGCTCTGCTTCTATGATGGCAATGATCCAGTGTTCCTTCCTGAAACAGTGAGAGGCTAGTAGTTCTTAGACATACAGCCCATGAAGACATGAACATCTCACCTGTGGGTTGGGCTCCCAGACTTCCTCATTCTCACATGATCCACACTGTTGACAGAAATTTGTCAGAGTTGTCACTAAAGTGTGTGTGTGCGTGTGTTTGTTTGTTTGTGTAGCACATTATTGTATGGACACATCTCCCAACATACATTCTCAAAAGAATCTGTTTCCAACCAAGTCAAAGAATATAACTTTCCCCAACAACCAGGTGAGCTTTTTCCAACTCTTTATCATTAAAAATTCCAAAATCAACACTGAGGTGAAAGAATTATGCCAAGAGCATCCCCACTAAATCACATGCATCTGCAAATAACTTTCTGATGTTTGCTTTCTTACATGTTTTCCCTCTACTCATCCCTCTACCCTCCCTCCTATCCCCCATCCATCCATTCATCCTTCCCATACCCATCCATCCATTACATCCATCCACCCATCTCCCCATCTGTCCATCCAACTCCCCATCCATCTATCCGCCCATCTCCCTACGCATGCATCCATCCACCCACCCATCCATCCACCCATCCATCTCACCACCCATGCATCCATCGATCCTCCATCCATCTATCCATCCTCCCACCCATCCATCCATGTCCCCCATCCATCCATCCCCCATCCAAACATCCATCCATCTCCCCACCCATCCATCCATCCATCCCCCATCCATCCATCCATCCTCCCACCCATTCATCCATGCCCCCACCCATCCATCTATCCATCCCCCATCAATCCATCCATCCATCCATCCATCCCCCATCCATCCATCCATGCATCCCCCCACCCATCCATCCATCCATTCCCCCACCAATCCATCCTTTCATCCCCCCACCCATCCATCCATCCCCCATCCATCCATCCATCCCCCATCCACCCATCCATCCATCTCCCCACCCATCCATTGATCCATCCATACATCCTCTCACCCATCCATCCATCCCCCCACCCATCCATCCATCCATCCCCTCACCCATCAATCCATCCATGCCCCCATCCATTCATCCATCTATCCATTCATACATCATGGGATATTCTTCCTCCCTAGGCTGCCATGCTGGTTCTCCTTCCAGGGCCATTTTCACTCACTAGGAAATATTTTCTAACTCCTTAGCTCAGTTCCAGGGTTACCTTCTCATTGTGAAATTCCCTGTCACTCAGTGACAACTGGTCACCTTACTCCCATCACTTGGTCATGTGAATGATTTAAGAATGGTGCACAAAATATTGTATTAAACTAAACAAGAATTGACAAATATTTTCTGTTGCAATACAAGGAATAGCTGCAGGAAAGCAGGAGGAGAGATGAAGGAAGAAACAGGTGAGAATGAGAGAAAGCATAATATTAAAGAAGACAGGGAAGGAAACTGCAGGATGTAAATGAAAAGAGGCAGTTCCCCCTCCAACCCAACCAGAGAATCAGGTTTTCTGGCTTTGAGGCTTTGAGCATGAACACAACATCACATTCCCATCCTGGGACCATGGGTAGTCTTTCTTTCCAAACAATATTTTTAGACCAGTTTATCTTTTTATTCCAAAGATTGTAGATGAGGGGGCGCATGAAGGGGGTGAAGATGGTGAACCTCATCAAGGCTGATGCACTTCCGGGTGAGCTGTGGACAGTTCTAGAACCAAGACACCCTTAGACTTGCACAGTTAAATTGACAATGTGAGGCAAGACACAAACAGAAAGTACATTGTACTTCTGCTTAGTTGTACAAATTCCACTTATGAGAAAAGAGTGTTAGCGTAAGAAAAACTATGACCAACCTGCACAACACATCTACTACGTGTTTACAATAACTGTCAGGAGAAATCAACCAAGGCATCCACTGATGGATGAGCAAAAAACACATGTGGTACAAGCATAAGATGGAATATTACTCAGCCAAGGAAAGGATAAAGTCCTGTCACTCAGCACGACTTGGGTGGAACTGGAACTCATCATGTTAAGTGGACTCATCGGGCAAAGAAAGAAAGTTTCTGTCTATAACCACCCTCACAGGTATCTCCTCAGAGCGCGCTTGATGTCCTTATTCCTCAGACTGTAGATGAAGGGGTTCAGCATGGGGGTGACCACACAGTACATCACTGAGGTTATTGCAGTACAGCGTGAGTTCTGGGTCACAGCAGAACTGAGGTACACACCTAGGCTTGTGCCATAAAATAAGGAGACCACAGAGAGGTGAGATGCACAGGTGGAGAAGGCTTTGTACCTGCCCTGAGTTGATGAGATTGCAAGGATGGAGGACACTATCTTGGAGTAGGAGTAAAGGATACCAGTGAGGGGACAGCAAGCCAGTAGCAAAGCTGCAAAATACATCACCATGTCATTAAGAAAGTGTCAGAACAAGCAAGGTGGACCACCTCATTGATTTCACAGAAAAAGTGGGGGATTTCCACATGTGTGCAGAAGGAGAGCCAGGACACCATTAAGCTTTGTAATAGAGAATTCAGAACACTCAAGATCCAGGACATCAGAACCAGCAACACACAAAGTTGGTGGTTCATGACGACCTTGTAGTGCAGGGGGTGGCAGATGGCCACAAACCTGCATAGGTCATCGCAGTCAGGAGAAAGTTGTCCAGCCCTACAAAGAGTATGAAGAAGCACATCTGGGTGATGCAGCCTGTGTAGGTAATGGCCTTGCTCTGTGTCTGGATGTTCACCAGTATCTTTGGGATGGTGGTGGAGGTGAAGCCGATGTCCACAAAGGACAGGTTGGAGAGGAAGAAGTACATGGGCGTGTGCAGGTGGGAGTCTGAGATGGTGGCCAGGATGATGAGCAGGTTCCCCAACACAGTGACCAGGTACATGGAGAAAAGCCCAAAGATGATGGGCTGAAGTTCTGGGTCCTCCAAAAGCCCCAGCAGAAGGAATTTTGAAATCTCTGTGCTATTCCTTGGTTTCTTATGGTTGCTGTGACTATGAGAAAAAGAGAAAAGATGTATTACTATCCTTTGATTTCTATTTTGCTCTCATTTCCACTTTGTAGAAAAAGGCACCTTTTTATAGTTCTTCTGAATCTGGTCCCCTTCCAGGCATCACCCTGATTCACTGATTAGAAATTCCTTTCCATGTCTGAGCATTTCCTCAAGAGGTTTACATTCTACAATTATACTGAGAAATTCTTAGCACATCTGAAGAACAAAAGTTGAATATTTGCCATGTTCAATGAATGATCTAGAAAATGTGTGAACAGGCAGAAAAATGATGGCACAATCCAATGATGGAGAAAGATGATAAGCAATATTGAAAATGATGTAGCATTCAGATAAGGAGACACTTGGAAGAAAAAGTAACAAGGTCTAAAAGAAGAGAGTGAGTGGAGGGACGCTTAAAACTGGGTTTCTAATGAGACCAGCAAAGGTGACAAATCAGATTTGAAAAAAATATCTGAAGGACGACAGAGCAAGTGCCACAGGCTGTCAGGGAAGAGTGTCTGGCAGGAGGCAAAGACCATGCCAAGGCCCTGAGGAAGGTGCCCGTTTCATATGTCCAAGGCCAGCAAGGAAGCCAGAGTGGCAACAGGAAAGAGCAAGATGGACAGGGACGGCTCAGAGGTGAGAGCAGAGCAGTGACCAGAGGCTGGGAAGGGGAGTGGGGAGGGGAAGATATGGGTGGGCTAGAGGATGGTAAAAGTCACAGGGAGGAAATGAAGTCCTAGTGTCCCACAGCACAGCAGGGGACTTAAGTTCCCATATGTTTCATTTATTTCCAAATAGTTAGAAAACAGGAGTTTGAGTTTTCCTGTCACTCACAATGACAAATGCTGAAAGACATGAATGGGATAATCACCCCAATATTGTCATTAAACTTTGACACATGCAGCAAAATATCAAAAGGTTCACCATGAATAGATGCAATTGTTATGTGTGAATTAAACAAGGAAATTGATTTAAAAGGCGATTCTCCTTGTAATGTATTCTGTAGGACAGCTTCCTTGGTGGTGTGCGTCACAAGGTGTGATTACGCCTGGTGAGAGCAGCTGTGTGTGTGGCTCCTCAGTTCTCAGAGCAGACAGCAGCATGCCGAGTTCACAGTGTCAGCCCCAGTGTTGTGTTTGTTAGCACTGCATGAACACAGAAAGGCACTATGAAACTCCATCACTTTAGTTGTGAAATGTTGCACTATTGTCACCCAGTGCATAAGGACCTGGTGGGAAGCAATGAGAAAACGTGTCGAAAAGTCTAAATTGATTTACAGAAGGGGACAGTGGAGATGGATGTGGACAGAAAGAGCTGAACAGCCCTCTGTGCAGATGCAAAGTCATTGAATCCACATAGGGACCCTGCAGGCTGTGCTCATTGCATCCTGTTCACAGCAGTCTAGCTGTGGAATTCATCAGCATATCCATCAGGGCATGAATAGAGAGGAAGTTCAAGGACAGATACAGAACACAAGGGAATCATATTCAGCTAAGAAACAATGGATCCTGCTATTTGCAGCAGCGTGCATGGAAACAGAGCATGCTGTGGTTCACGTGTGGAAGTTAAATCCTGGCCTTACACAGGAAGAGAGTGGAATCATGGTCACTGGAGACTGGGAAATGTAGGAGGGATGGGAGAAGGAGACAGAGGACATAAGAACTCCCAAACTCTGAGAGGCAGGAGGAGCCAGCTCTGGGGTCTGCAGCACAGTAGGGGAACTGTGGCCACAGCAACCTTCCACACACTTCACAGTAACTACAAGAGCCTGAAGATTCTCAGCATGTAGGAGTGACTAATGCTGGAGGAGAAGCAATGCTGACCTCACTGACTTGCTCATTTCACCCTGCATGCATGTTCCAAATTTAGGGCCCTATACCACGTAAATAGGTAGTAATGTTATGTGTCCACTTAAAATACATTTAAAATCATTTTTACCACATTGAAGATTGAACTTGTCTTGTGCCCCTGAAACATCAAGACAAATGATTCTGCCCAAAGTTTTCTAATTCACACTATAAATTAGCTGCAGGACTTTTCTTTGGACAGAAGTGCACTGTCACTTCATTTCACCTGTCAATCTGAATCCTGGCACTGTGTTAGGGATCCCCTTAGGAATGTGGAAGCTCGGGGATGATGGTGGGCTGTGTCTTGATGAAGCCATCAGAAGGGCTGAGACCCCACAGGTCAGCAATGCACTGACACGTCCCACCCACCAGCCTCCCAGTTGAGCAGCACAGCAGCCCTGGAGTCTCAGGTATTCATCAGGGGAGGGCGTGGTTGACCTGGAGTCCAGCTCTGGGCCACCAGGACCCAGCATCATGAGGGGGTATTGTACTACATACCACCAGCCTGGAAAAATATCAAAATTGAACATTAAAAGCAGTTATTTTGTAATGCAAATCATATTTGCATGGTCATAACTTTAAAAGAAATGATTAGTTTGATCCTCATAATTTGGGCAGTGTCTCATACTACTCCCAAGTCCCGGTTGCTTTGGAACCACACACACACACACACACAAACACACACACACACACACAGCACGCTCTTCTCACCCCAGCCACACTATTCAACTGGAAGGGATACAAGGCAAGTTGCCAATTTCAGATTAACTTTTCCCTAAAGAAGGAAGCCATGGTAGTCAGGAACTCCAGTCTGTCAATGTCCCATCACAGGTAACCTTGGAGATCCAGTTTTGTATGGGCATTATCTGCCCTGTGTTTATAGAAACAAAAAATATGCTCAATAAACAGAAGGGGATGCTGAGGGGGGAACCGTCCAATAAGGCAGGGTCCCTAGGACACTGGAAGGAAGGGGACGCTCCTTGATTCTGGCGGCATTCCACCTCCCATGTGTCCCCACAGTGGCCAATAAAGCTGGAAGGGACCAAAACAAATAATGGACATCTTTTCAATGTCCATAACATGCATATCAAACACCCACGTGGGAAAGTTGAACACTGTAAGCCAACAATTCATGAAAGGAAGTTTACCAAGGACAGAAAAGTGCTTTCAGCACTGTTTTTAGGACAGCAAGAGAACCACTTCCCGGAGGCTGCTGCATCTCCCTGGCCATTGTCTCCACAGCACTGGACACTGGGTGAGGCAGGCCCCTGTCATATTTTTCTGATATGGTACTTTACTATGTAATACTTAGGCTTTGGTGTTGACCTCTTTTAAAAATATTTTTAAAGGTTTAAGCAGCAATGATAGTTGTGTGATCATTGAATACATGTGATCCATGTGTGATAATCAGTCACACATTGGACTGCTGTGTGTGTGTGTGTGTGTGTGTGTGTGTGTGTGTGTGTATGTGGCTCCTAAGCAAGCAGACCTGGGAGTAGTATGGAATTAACATCCCCATCACCCTCAACATCGATCACTCCTGTGTGTTGGGAACAATCAGAACCTCCTCTACCACCTATTTCATATCCACAACCAGCAACTGTGACCACACTACTCACTGAGCAAGAGAGCACTACAGTCATTCCTCCTGTGAGCTCCACCCTGTGTCCCTGGCCATCCCCTCAGTTCCCTGCACGTCCTCCCAGCTCTGGTAGCCACAGCTCCTCCACTTCTAGGACTGATCTCTTTTTGGACAAAAGTTAAATTGCCACTTCTATTTTCAGCATCATAAATAAATGAATCAATGAATTAAGCAGGAAAGCAGACCATCCAACAGCCTGATAACCACAGTCTCCCAGGTCAGGCAGTTCTGGTTTGACTCTGGATGACCTCAGTCAATGCTCTTGGTGTCCATTCTCAGGACCTCTCCTACAGGGCCGCTTGGGTCTCACTGATCTGGGTGAGTACTCTGAGAGCAAGAAACCACCACGTCCTGTCCAGTCCAAGGTGGAGCATTCTGAGGAATTGCAGAGAGGAGACATACACAGCTCCCCAGAATTCTCATTAGGCACGTCCTCACTGTGGCAATGCTGGGCACATGATTAATTCCCCTGCTGGACAGTGTTCTGCACCAAGGACGTTTCTCTTTCTAGGAGATTCTCTACTCCCAAGAGACATGGTTCAGAGTCAGGAGAATTCAGTCTATTACTCCATCTCACGCCCTCTTCTTCCTTCCAGAGGTTTAACCTCATGAGCTGAAGTTCTCTCCCAGGTCTGACACAAGGAACCTCTCTGGATTAGGTACCTTGGATCTCCACAGCCTTGGGTTGTGTTGGAGACACGGCCCCTGATACCTGCAGGAAGTTTCTATCCCCCTCTTCACCCAAGCTTATAAACCATGGGTACTATCTTCTTGGCTTTATGACACTGTCCCCAGACCAATTAGAACATTCTCTCAATACATGGTCAAAGTTGTCATTTAGTCCTTCATTGACAAAGCCTTTGGTAATTACATGTGAAAACATTTAGATCTTTCATGTGTGAGGCTCTGAGATTAGTACCTTACAAATAGTCTCTTTTATTTTTCTCAGAGGTCACTTCTAGCTGGGTGCACTGTCACCCACCTGTAACCCCAGCTACTGAGGAGGCGGTGGTGAGGGGATCGCATGAGCTCAGGAGTTCTGGGCCAGCCCAGGCTCCATGGAAATGCTCACATCATGAAGCTCAGGGAGACTTGTTCACTAAGTGCCCTGCATCTCCAAAGCATGGACTTTTGGTCAACTTCAGAAAACTGTCCTCCTCTCTGCTCACTGGGGAGTCAGTGGGGGCCAGAGAGGTTGCTCACACTTTATTTTCTTTATCATTTTTGTCTTACTTTTCATTGTTATTGACCCACATCTGGTGCAGATTGATGGGATTCACAGTGACCTGCACACCAGGGGGCACTGGTCATGCCACCTCCCTCCACTCTCCCTCCCTCCCCACAGCAGGCAGCACCGTCCCCAGCAACACTTCCTCTCTAGCTCCTCCGTGTTTGGGTTCCTGTGTGGGAGAGGGAGGGGGTGATATCGGCCTCCTGTTTCTGCCTCATTCTGATCAGTTCCACATCCTCCTGCTCCATCTGTTTGCTGTCAGTGACAGGATTTCATCCTTCTTTATGTCTGATGCTCCCTCTGGCGTATGGGTCACATTTTCTTTACCCTTTGACTGGTTGCCAGGTGCACAGTTGAGTCTATATTTTAAAAATCTCTCTAATAATTCAAAAATATACATTATCTTTACCTGATGTCACCCAGCAGCAGGAGAGATCACTAAAACTCATTCCTCCAGTGTAACTGAAGCTTTGCACCCTTTGACCAACAGCCCCTTCTTCCCAACACACTCTTCCCACCCTCTGTGACCACCTCTCTGCTCTTTTTCCTATGAGGTCATCTTGTTTAGGTTCCACACACTGGTGACATCAGGCAGTGTGTGTCTCTCTGTGCCTGCCTTATTTCTCTGCACAGTGTCCTCCAGCTATAAATGACCCCTATTTCTTCTTTATTAAGACTGCAACATTCTGCTGTGTATATGTAGCTCTTATTCTTTTGTTGGGCATTATAATCATCCATGATAGTGGGAATAGTTATGCCATAGTGAGACATGCAGGTCACGTGATTCAATCAATCTCAATCCCAGTACCTTCCTTATCCCTCCTCTCTCCCTTCCCTTGATCTGCTGTTCTATTGATCTCCCTTCTAGTATTATGAGTATTATATAGTTCTTTAATTAATTTTTTAAATATATATATATTTATCACCAAATATCTGTGGTTCACGTGGTACATTAGAAAGTGACCATTGTTGAGTTTCCATTCCAGGTAACCAGGGCAGGTGGGAAAAACAGGCATGTGTGTAGGGGACACCGAGTGACCTATGCACAACATCCTGGCCAAGGCTCGGCAGGGCAGGATTCAATTTCTTATGGAAACCCTCCTTTGCTCATGAGCACTGAAGAGAGTTTGGAACATAAAAGATGAAATTAAAATTAAGTTAGTGTAGATGTACACACAGTTCACTCACCTGCACTTTAATGTTTACAAAAAAAATTTAATGAGTGAGATATTTTGTTAATGTTGAAGGAGTCATGATTTTCCTCAGAAGCAAGAATTATTAAGCAAGAAGAGTGACTTTATGTCCTGAACAGTAAGAACTTTATGCTGAATCCTTCAGTCACTGAATAAACCCCTTATGCATGGAAGATAAGATTTCACATTTCAAAGAGTAAATGTGCAGCATGAGAAATAGACCTTTCATGGAGGTGTGACTGAAAACTCAAAGTCTGATTGACATTTGAAAATGTAAGGTCCTCTGACTCTAATACCACGTTGAGTCCCTGATTTGTGTAATTTGTCCTTCTGGTTGTTTTTAGTGTAAACATGTAAGATCATACAGGTTTAATGTGTATTTGATTGCAATGTTTCATTATTACTCCTTACCATGGAATACAGCATGTGTTGAAAACTGTGCTGAATAAGAGCATCATATACCTATGACTATAAACTCCTATGATGAGCTGTAAAGTCATTGGTATGTTGAAGTTTACATTATAACAAACCAAATAAGGCAGCATTACAGACAGTAATAAAGAACAGAACAATGAAGAATTGTGGCCCCAGTTCTTCCTCTATAACAAAATGACATAAATGACCCCAACTGCAAGTGCAGATTATTCCAGAGGATGAATGCAATTTCTCTCTGTGAGAATGACAGGAATCTCAAAACTGCCTCTGATCTGAGATCGGGAAGAACACTAGGAAAGTAGAAAACTGAGAGAGAGAAAAATATTGGCTAACAGAGCAGAAAACGTATTAATGAGGTTGCTTCCATTTGACAAAGAAGTTGAAATGAAAGAAATCAAGACTACAGGAAATAAATGGAAAGAGCACATTCTATGTCAGGATCAGATTAAGGAACTAGAATTTCTGGCTCTGCAGGTTAGCACCCTGGGACCTCAGGCAGTTCCTGAAAAAGGTCTCCTCTAGAGCTTCCGACTGAAGGGTCTTCTCAGAGCTCCCATGATGTCCTTATTCCTCAGACTGTAGATGAAGGGGTTCAGCATGGGGGTCACCACGGAGTACATCACTGAGGCTGTGGCACTGGAGTGTGAGTTGTGTGTAGCAGATGAACTGAAGTACACCCCTAGGCAAGTGCAATAGAATAAGGAGACCACAGAGAGGTGAGATGCACAGGTGGAGAAGGCTTTGTACTTGCCCTGAGCTGAAGAGATTGCACGGATGGAGGACACTATCTTGGAGTAGGAGTAAAGGATGCCAGCCAGGGGACCACAAAACAGCAATCCTGCTGCAAAATACATTACCATGTCATTCGGAAAAGTGTCAGAACAGGCCAGAAGGACCACCTGATTAAGTTCACAGAAAAAGTGGGGGATTTCCATGTCTGTGCAGAAGGACAGCCGCAACACCATTAAGCTTTGCAACATGGAATTCAGGGCACTGGTGATCCAGGATGCCAGCACCAGCAACACACAGAGTCGACGATTCATGATGACTGTGTAGTGCAGAGGGTGACAGATAGCTACGAAGCGATCATAAGCCATCACAGTCAGAAGGAAATTGTCCAAAACTCCAAAGAGTATGAAAAAATATATCTGTAGGATGCATCCCTCATATGTTATGACCTTGCTCCTTGTCTGGATGTTCACCAGCATCTTTGGGATGGTGGTGGAGGTGAAGCAGATGTCCACAAAAGACAGGTTGGAGAGGAAGAAGTACATGGGTGTGTGCAGGTGGGAGTCTGAGATGGTGGCCAGGATGATGAGCAGGTTCCCCAGCACAGTGACCAGGTACATGGAGAGGAAAAGCCCAAAGAGGAAAGGCTGCAGTTCTGGGTCCTCTGAAATTCCCAGAAGAAGGAATTCTGAAATCTGTGTCTCATTCTCTGTCCCCATGAGGTTTTCTCTCTTTAAAAGACAGAGAGAGAGAGAGAGAGAGAGAGAGAGAGAGAGAGAGAGAGAGAGAGAGAGAGAGAGAGAACATGGCATAATTTTATGGAATAATTTGACATACATATTGTCATTTCCATTTCACACTGGAGACACAATTCCTCTGCTTTCTGCATTAATCTGCTCCCTTTAGGGGATCCTTTGCCATCTCTGACTTGGAATTCATATCACCCTCACACTTTCCCCAGTAGATTATGTATTCAATAGTATGAATTTATTTCATTCCTTTATATAAATTAATTTAGTGATGATCATGTTCTAGGGAATATCAGAGCCATGATGGATCAGGGCTAAGAAAGCAAGTATTCCTAACACCTGATGATAGAGAAGTAACACCAGCAAACACAGGGAGGCAAGGAAATAATCGTGTGGCAAGTGCAATGTGACATTACTATGAAGGAAAGAAAGCAGCTGTGAAGGAGAAGGTAGAGAGGGGGTCTCATTTTATACTAGGTGTCCAGGACAGACCATCCAGTAAGTGACATTTAGAAAGAGACCTTCAGGAAGATAGGGCTGGAGCCACCATCTGCAGAAAGTCAACAAGAGTAGGGAGAGGGTGACATGCACTGGCATCAGACAAGAATGAAGAACAAAGCTGCCTCGCTCTTGATGAAGCTCCATGCAAGCAGACTCTGTCCAGGTCTCCTGCAGGGCCTTCCATGAAGCTGGCTGACGAGGTGCCTGTGTGGACTTAAATGTAATCCCGGTTTATTACCATCTGCTGCCTGAAGTCCTGACCTCTGTAGTACAAGTTACCTTTTGGAATATGTTGAATCCTGGGTCCCCTTTTCTGAAACCTGTTCTCACCTTTATAGGCAGACACACACAAACACACAATCCCCAAAACACACCAGAAGTCCTGCTCTCCTGGGCCTGTGCTTCTCATACCCAGTCTCACTATTCAAAGGAATGGACGCCAGACAAGCTGTCTGCATCAGTGCATCATTCTGCAAAGTGGGTACAAGATGGTACCCAGCTCCACCTTTATGTATATCCATAAAGCACCAATTAAAAGAACTACAAGTGAACAGACAGAAGACCAGTAGGGTAGAGGAAGAGGAACAGGAAAGGGAAAAAGGAAGTACTGAAGACCAGAATGGAGCCCATTACATACCTGCATGACTATGTCAAAAAGACCACAATATTATGTATAACTACAATGCACCATTATAACACTTAGAAAAGGAAACAGACAAGAAAAAGTGGGACCCAGAAATTCCAGTTTGAAAATCTCCCACACACATGTAACCTGGGAGATCCTTTTGGCATTGCCATTTTCTACCCTGTGGTTAAAGGAATAGGAGAAATCTGCTCATTTAGAGAGAAATTAAAAGACCTTAAGGGGAAAAACACTAATGAGCTCAGTCCCCAAGGGACTGTGTGGAAGAAAACACTCCCTTTTTCTGGCAACCTCCAACTACAATTACACCCCCCATGGACCAGGAAGCATGCACAAAACAGCAAGACCAAATTCCTCAAAGTCAAAAGTAATAATAATAACTTGTTGGTCCAAGACATTTACAGGTAGAATATTCATGTAGGAAAAAAAAGTGTAAAGGGAATAATGCAGCAGAAATTCAAAACAGGACATACACAAAGAGCAACAAAATATGGCTATTTTCATAAAAAATATTAGAAGAGAATTTGTTTCTGTGACATTCAATATAGATTTCAGTGATTCTTTTTTTTAATGTTTTATTGCATTTTTGATTGACACATAATGGTGGGGTATGACATGTATATATTGTGTAATAATATAACAGGGGTAATTAAATACCATCACCTCAAGTATTTGTTATTTTGTCATGCTGAGAATAATCAAAATCCTCCCTTCCATTTATTCTGAAATGCACATTACTTCCCAATTCAGGCACCACCTGTGCAATAGATTCCAAATATTCTTCCTTTGTGTGACTATAATGTTGTACCTGTTAATTGGATTTCCCCACTATTACTTCTTAGTATCCACTGTCTACTTCCTGCTTCTCTGAATCAACATTTTAGCTTCCACAGTAAAGACCAGTTGATATTTCCCATTCTGTGAAATACGCAGGGCACAGAAAGATTAATACCCCCTGGCCACTGTATGGACAGCAACAGAGGCAGGACCTCCCTGGTTTATCTGGTGAGGTTCACTTTCTGGGTTATTCCTGGGGTTTCTGTTGTGAACTCTTCGAACAAATCCAGTGGGCACACTCTAGTCCTGGTTATGGTCTTCTTCCAAGATGCCAAGGCAATTTTCTATAAAATCCCGCACATGACATGACACTGACCCTTTTACACTAAATACAATCCTGCCTGTGACTCATCCCTACACAGCACAACACATCACACAGCTATTACCAGGAACTGTCTGTCGCTGGCATCATGGAACAGGATCCAAGAGGGCAGACTTCGCCTGCTTCACTCACCTTTATGTCTCACAGCAGTGTGTGAATATGTGCCCATTCCATAGGATAAAACCAGAGAGAAGTGACCCAAGAAAGAGTAGTGGGGAAGTAGAAGCAGATTGAGCTGAGTGACCTCAAAACAAATGCACTAGCAAAACTGAACACAGCATCAAGCACTAAATAAAAGAAGATGCTTAATATCAACACTTCTATGCCGTCATGATGAACTAATAACTAAGTTGGCACAAACCTGGGCATAAAGGGGCATAACACAGAATGCTCCTTGAATGTGCGGCACAGAGAGAAGCTCATTTGGTGGATGGATCAGGAATTCTGCTTTGGTGCATGTGAACTCAGAAACCATGATACGGTGGTAATTCAAATTTGTTGGAAAAGTTTGAATACTTAGATAAAACTGGTATCACTGGCCACCTATAGGAAAATAAAACCTCCTAGTTCACATATCTTAGAAAACTTCAGAGGAAGTGAAGACAATAGTATGAAAGTAATAGACACATTTTGGAGGAAATCAGGAAAATTACATGTAAACTTCACAAGTTAATAAAATATGTGGAATAAGACAAGAACCTCAGAAGTAATAACATAGATATATTTTAGTAAAAAAATTTAGAAAACTTTGGGGGGACAGTTTACAGGAGATTGAACCTGGGGCACTTTACTACTGAACTACATTCTCAGCCCTTTTTATTTTTATTTTGAGACAGGGGGTCATCGAGTTGCTGAGACTGGCATCAAACATGCCATCCTCCTGCCTCAGCCTCCTGAGTAACAGGGATTATGAGCATGAGCCAACATAAGTGGCTAAAATTTAAAATATTTAAAGGTTAAAAATTATCACTCCAAAAGTCAATAGAGAAACAATGAAAAGGAAAAACTCTTTGAAATATTGAGAGCAATAGAAAAATGGGTATATTATAGTAATAAGCCAATCAAAATGGTGCTCCATCTCAGAAACAGGAAATGTCCTCTCCTCCTGTACGTCCCTCCACAGATAATGCTCTCATTTTCCCTCCCACCTGACTAATTGCAAATGTCCTTGAATATGTTCTTACTTGGAAAAGGCTTCAAGCTTCTCACTTCCAAATCTAGCTGAGATTCCAGGACCTCACTCCACCATCAGCTTGACCCATGCCCTGCTGAGTCCAGTGTTCCATACTTTTTTTTCCATGCTAAATAAACACATCAAGTAAAAATCAAACAAATCAACAAATAACCACTGCAAACTCTCTGCTCTGGGTGGAGCTGGGTTGGCTCTTGGGTGACCTCAGGTAAATGTTCTTGGCTCTGAGAAGCTTTCCTGCAGCCCTCAGACTTACCTGCATGGGTCTTCTGAATGGAAGTCTCAATGTAGAATCCAAATTCCTCTCTTTGATGAAGAAGACTGAGATTTTGTTGCCAGGTGAGACAGCTGGAAGGGGTGGAAGATCCGTCTCCCAGTCAGAGAACTCCATGCAAGCAGCCACGCTCCATCCAAATAAAAGCAGAGCTCACAGAGGACACCAGCAGGGAGTAGCTTCAGGCCTGTGTGTCTGCTCACTGGACACTTTCCCTCTTCTTATTCCAAGCCTGAGACATGGTTCCCAGTGAGACCTTGCTCTACACCACAGGGAATTTGTTCTTGATCCTCTGTTCTCCAGGCACCAGGTTAATATCAGGGGAATGAGTCTTTATTTCTCCTCAATAGTTCTTCTGTCTTTTGGAGATCTAACCTTATCACAAATCCCAAACCTGACTGAAAGGTTTGTCCAAAGTCTAAAATGCTTTGCCTTTTGCAAATCCCCTGGGTCCCAAAAGCCTTGACTTGTGCCAGGGAAAAACTACTGACACCTCCGGAATATTTACTCTTCCTCTCCTTAATGAGGGAGCAGCAGTCCCTTGATATAAAACCATGAGCGCTAAAACCCTTGGGTTCATGTTATTTTTACAAAATAATTGAAAACATCATGTATACAAGATACGTTAGAATCGCCTAACTTATTGAGTCTTGTATTTATCATTCGATAATTCAAGGAGATATATTTGAATTTTTTGTGCACATTTCGTGAGATTAATAAATTTTAAGAATTCTCTTGTTTAGTTTTTATTAAAGTCCATTATTTTTTCCCACATTTTAATGGTGCATTGAAATTTTACATCATGATAGGATACATATTTGCTCACACACACAGAATATAACAATACAAATTGACTAATGTGATTCCTGGCAGTTCCCCCAACACCCTCCACCTCCCACCGCTTTCTACTGATTTCCCTTTGATTTTTAGGGTATCTACCCATGCTTTTTTCTTTTTCCTAGCTTATGTATGTGAGAGAAAATGTACATTGACCTTCTGAGTCTGATTTATTTCATTAATAGGATGATCTCTAGTTTCATCAATTTTCCTGCAAATGCCATGATTTTATTTATATTTATGGCTGAGTAAAAATTCCATTGTGCATATGTAACACATTTTCTTTATCAATCATCCACTGATGGCCACCTAGACTGGTTCCATAGTTTGGCTACTGTGAATCGTGCTGCTGTAGACATGGGTATGCATGTGTCACTGTACTAAGGTGATAAAATTCCCTTCTTTGTCTTCTCTACTGTTATGAACCTCGCTCTACATTCCTACAAGTGAGGCTCAGAATGACTAAATTATCTGCCCAACTGGGTCCACAGGGAGCTAGGATCTCAACATAAAAATTTAGAGGTCACAGAAATATTCAGCCCACAACAGGATAGAGACACCATGAGTGCAAGGACCACATGCCTGAGCACTCCGGTGTGCTCAATAGACCTTTGACAGAATTAAGGACAAAAATCAAATGAGCATCTCAATAGATGCAGGAATGGCCTCTGATAAGATCCAGCATTCAATCATGTTAAAACAGTAGAGAATCAAAGGATAGAAGGAACTTACCTTGAATTTAAAAGCATAAGACATTTACTCAAACAATCCATTAGCATTTAAGCTGACAGTTGTTTCTGCAATTTGCATGATTGACAGTTCTCCCCAGTGTTTCCAGGGAGATGAAATGAGGTCATTCAGAACAACAAATTGGCATAGTTCCTACAACTTGGAAGTGTTTATAAATATGATTTAACATTCATATCATTTCCTGATCACCTTCAATAAGTCAAATCCTGGTCAGTGTATGTTGCATTTCTATAGTATATTGAATAAGATGATTTTCGTAGGATATGTCTATTGCTGGAAGTAGGGAAGAAAATGATATTATAATATGGATTTTTTTTCTGGCCTCATGCAGGCTAGGTAAGTGCCCTACCACTGAGCTACATCCTCAGTCCTTTGGGTTTTGAGACAGAGTCTCTCCAAGTTTGCCCAGACTGGCCTCAAGTTAACAATCTTCCTGTGGCAGTCTCCAAAATAGTTTGTATTACAGGTGGGAGCCACTGCACCTGTTTTTAAAAATTATTTAGCTTCATCAAAATGAATTCTTGGTTGTAATTGTTTTCCAATACATTTTAGCTTGTCAATCTTATCACCTGAAAATGTTTTCAATATCCTCTTATCCAAGCTGTGAAGTTGAGATTGCTTTTGCTTTCTGAATAACATGGGTTTGAAATTTCAGAACAGTGTTGTATAGAGACAGTGGCAGGTCCCTTGTCTTCCATATGAGTTTCATGTGAGGGCAGATATTAGCTGACAGTCAAGGAATCAATTTTGTAATGTATAAGAATTATGATAGATTCCATGCTTGTATAAATATGTCAAAATAGATCCCATTGTCTTGTGTAACTAAAAAGAACAAATGAAATTTTAAGAAAGATGTTTCTATTTCTGACTTTCTCCCAACTGTTTTTATATAGTGTCTTTTTCATCTGTTAAGATGACCCTAGATTATTTTTCCACTTATTTATTATAACATAATAATAAATAACAAAACCAGTATGAAATGTACATTGCCTTCTTGGGTTGATACCTGGTTATCATATTTAGTACACTTTACAAATTGATGACTATATTTTAGAGCTACTTTGTTCCAGTTTTTTCCATTTGCAGTAATTAATTAAGCCAATGGATGCTTTCTCTTAAGTTGCTGCTACTGCAGAAAGCTGTTTTCTTTTGGCCTCAAGGATAAAATAGTTTCATAAAATCCATTGGATAATTGTTTTCAATTAATAATTTCAATTAATAATTTCAAAAATTCCAAATAATTTTTAGAGACTGCAAATAGGTGAGATTTAAAAATTACTGCTTTGGTGTCTTCTTTCATGGGAGAGATATTTTGTTGGTAGGTAATTTCTTCCTTGATGAATCATTGCATTATACTTTTAACTAAAAATTAACCAGTTATATAAAATATGAGATTACCAAGAATTATGGAAATTTCATAGATCATGACTTTAATTTGCTTATTGAACTATTTATTGCTATTAGAGTATTAAAAGTAAAGTACCACAGGAATTCAGAGGTCATCTCAGATGACAAAGGCTGACTGAGCAGGTACCAGGGCAGTTGAACAGAGAAAGTCAGCTTTGGATACAAATTAGGTGTTGTGTCTGGGTTTTACAGCTAGTGGTGGCAACAAAGGGGAATTTGGTGGCACTGTGAATCTCCAGTCTGACCAACCACAGAGAAGGCAACACCAAGCCAATGCCTCCTCTCCTCAGAGCACTGGGTTCAAGTTCCAGGCAGCCAGGTTCCTGATGGCTGTGGACTGCTCACTTCCTCTAGCTGCTGCTTCTCTCCTGGAGACGTTTACTTTACATGGAACCAGAAACGCACACAGGGATGCCAGTGTTTCTCCTTCAGGGACTTTCTGAGGAGACAGAGTTCCAGTCTGTTCACTCTATGCTGTTCCTGACCTTGTACCTGGTGGCCATCAATGGGAACCTGCTCATTGTCCTGCATACCCCATGTTCTTCTTCCTCTCCAGCCTGTCCTTTTCTGACATCTGCTTCACCTCCTACCATCTGAAGGATTCTGGTGGACATCCAGACACAGAGCAAGGCCATTGCCTATGCAGGCTGCATCACCCAGATGTGCTTTTTCACAGATTTTGGGCTGTTGAACAATTGACTCCTAACTGTGATGTTCTGTGACCACTTCTTGGCCATCTGCCACCCCCTGCACTATACCACCCTCAGGAGCCCCAGACTCTGCCCAGTTATTTTTCTGACCTGGTCATCAGCATGCCGAGAGACCTACCTGAAAGTTTAGGTGTACTGAAGCTTTCTCTCTTCTTAGTCTGAGAAATCCTGCAGTATTTCTGTCAGTTCCCTAAGGTCCTCAAGCTCACCTCCTCTGACACCTTCATCAATAACTTCCTGTCTTATACTCTAATGCATGTGAGGGTATTTTTCCTCTAGCTGGGATCCTTTTCACTTGTTTTCAAATTATGGCTTCTGTCCTGCGGATCTCAACATCAGGAGGGAAGTACAGAATATGTCCTCTGTAACTCTCATCTGGTGCTTGGACAAGTGTGACCAAGGACAATGGAACACAGCACATCATGCTTTGTATTTTGCAGCCTTCCTGACTGGTCTCCCATGCAGATGCTTCGCTTACTAATGCCTTCTGTAAATATTTTTGAATGTGGTCTTCAAGAATTTAGTCATTTTGTATTTTTTGTTCTTTTCAAATTGTAGAAACATGTAAATTATTTATCAGATATGTGTATCTATCATTTATAATTAGAGCATTCCTTTCCATTTTATTTGCAGTTTCTTTTGATGAAAAAATTTTAAATCTTTTTTGTTCAGTTTGGTTTTCATAAACAAGGTAATTTGTTCAGGTTTAAAAAATATTGGCCTACTTCACTTATGACATTGAGGGATACTAAATATTAAAATAAAGCAACGCATCATGTCATAAAATTGTGATGAAGTCCAATGTTTCTATTTTAAAATTATCTTTCTGTGGATAGGTATTTTGGATTACAAGGATTATTTGAACTCAGAAAGTAATAGAAATGGTTCCTCAACTTACTTATTTTTTTACGTTAAAATGATGCAAATGTAATAGCATTCAGTAGAAATCTACCTTTGGATTTTGAATGTTTGTGGTCCACGTCTGATTAGCACCCAGTTAGGCACACAACCATCACGACCAATAATCAATTCTCTACAGCATACTCAGATACCATGTTCAGTGGATTAGGTATATAAATCCAAGTCTGATTTTTGATATTCTCAAATTAGATGGTATTGGAAGGAGCATCTGTACATACAAACCAGAAGAGAAATAACCTTCCCTGAGAAGATCTATTCATTTTTTTCTGTTATTCTGCACTTTACATATAGATTATTGCTTTGCTGATAAGATGCGAGGCCCCTCCCACACATCTGGCTGATCAGTTGCAACTAACCTGGAGCACATTTGACCTGCCACTTCTGGTCTTGTGGCCACATCTGACATCCCACAACTACCCCAAAAGACTAGGGCAGCCTGGGATGTCCCAGAACACCAACACTGTCATATGACTCTGTCCACAGCCTCTCTGGATGACTTCACTCTGCAGCTGCTTCACATCTCTTTACTGCAATCCATGAGGAATGCCTTCCCTACCCATGAGCAGAAAATCTGGGTTGAGCCAACTGGACTCTGCATATGCATGAACCTGACCTTTTTATTTCTATTAGCAACCTTCCTGTAGCATTATTGGATCAGTCCACATATTCCTTCCCCTTATGATACAGCATACGTCCTAACAGAGCTTTGTAAAGATGGTTTTATTTTGCCTATTCATTCTATATCACTTGAGTGTCTTGAGTAGACTAAGAAAAGCAGATTGCTCTAAGAACAAGCAACACTAAAGGCTGCTGGCACTCCATGTAGTCAGCCATTGGAGCTAGTAACTCTGAGAACAGCTAGGAGTAGCCAGTGAGCAATGTAGAACTCCCTATAACTGCCAGCAGCAGCTACCTCTGGTCACTAGGGAGCAATGAGGGGAGCTGAAAATACTAGCACCTGAGAGCTGCTGGTATTCAGAACTCAGAGATGCTAACACTAAGGGAGCTGCTCTTTGACTACATGTGATTTCTATCCAAATTGAGCAAGACAATGCTGAGCTCATTGGAAACACAAATAATTAGTTTAAGTATCATTTGTGAACTTTAAATAAATCATTAGAGAACAGAAGTGACCATGATTAAATTTAAAAATGTACTTAAAACCTCAAGCCTTAAATTTTTATATAAATTATGACTTCAATTATACAAATTCATGTGTAATTCACTGCATGTGTAGAATATATACTTATCAATTCAGAACACTTAACATTTAAATGAAATATTTTATTTTTTTAATTAAAATATTAAAGTTGTACATATTTATTAGGTATTGTGTGATATTTAAATACATGCATGTAACATGTACTAATCTAATCAGGTTAATTAACATGAGTTTGAAGCCTCCAAGCTGCTCTCATCTAGTTGTTCATTAAATATATGAAAGGGTGTCAAGGACCATAGTCACCAGACTGTGCTATAGGAAACTTGAGCTTATTTTTTCTATTTTTGGTACTGATTACCCACCTCCTCTACCCATCTTTCCAGTTTTTAATTCCCATTTGCAAGTCACCCAGGGAAACAGGCTTGAACAATCTTGTATGTAGCAGTGTCTAACTGGCAGGTAGTTAAAAATTAAATATTTCTCAACACCATAAAATGGTAGTACAGTTCCTATTTGCTTTCATAACAAACAGTGCGTCGAATTCCAAAGCTTTCATAAGGAGAAAGAAGAGACCCAGTAACATTGCATGTAGGCTCAAGGCCATGTTGCTCTGTCCTGTGTTCTCTGTTCATATGTGGCATTGACCTGGGAATGTGGCCACAGAAGCAGCACTTATGTGAGAGTTGCCCATTCTCTTAACAAGGGAAGAAAGAAGAAACAGTAGAATCTCACGAGAGTCTTGCATCTTCTTCTCAATCATTGAGCACATCATATTGGCACACATTCTACCAAATACACAGGTCATTTGTTTTAGCAGTCAGGGTTGTCCAGAGAAAAAGAAGAAGCAGAAGACAAATAGACGGATTCACAGGATGATAGATAGCGATGCAGATATAGATACAAGATTGACTCATACAATCACAAAGACTGAGTATTTCCATAATGACTGCATGCTGGAGGTCATAAAAGCCAGTCTTGTGACTCTGTCCAAGAAGGTGGAAGCTGAAGAGCCCTGGAGGTCAGTGGTGCAGCCCCTGGTCCAAACGAAAGGCTAGCAAGACCACAGAGGGCTAATGGAGCTGCTCCCACAGTACAAAAACAGGAAAAGCAGTGTCTGACATGGGAGGGTAGTAGCAGGAGAGAACGTGCCCTGCTCCAGAAGGAAGACCCAGCCAGAGGCTTCCCCTCCTCCACCTGTCCTACCATCCAGCCCCCAGCAACTGGAGGAGTTCCCACCACACACATTCAGGGAGGGTTGTCTTCACCCACTCCTGACCCTCACACAGCTCTTCTCTGGAAACTGCCTCCCAGACACACTCAGAATTAATGGTTTACTGATTCTTCATGAATCTCTCCAGGCAATAAATTAGATCCCCCACATTGATCACCCTTTGTCTAGCTGAAAAGGCACACAGAAGGTATGCATGATCCTACCACGGGAGGCACTGGCCAGACCCAGGTGGTGGGTGGGTTTGTACAGTCTCCCTGTACACAGCAGAAGAGTGACAATCAACCATAAATGTAAAACATGGGAGTTATTTCACTCTTCCTTAAACATCGAATGTTTATAAGTTGTATGCTTTCTATTTGCCACAGGAGGGTGAGAAGAATGGGAGAAATTATTTAATGAATCAAGAACCATCAACTACATTGATCTGCTAAGACCTGAACAGAAAAGCAGCATAAAAGAGTCTAACAAGAGAGGAGGCGGATCAGCACAGTGCTTGGACTCGAGCAACCACTGGGGCTCCGGGCAGCTGCCTGAGGAGGAGCTGCATGGCGAGCTGTTTAGACCCAGAACGACCGCTTCTGAACACCGGGGGGTTGCCCGGAGGAAGAGGAGAAGCTCGGCGGGACACTTGGTCTAGGAGTGACTGCATCAGAGCCACAGGCAGTTGCCAGAGGAGGAGCTGCGTGGTGAGCTGTTTGAACTCAGAGCGAGCGTTCCTGAACACCGGGGGACTGCCCAGAGGAAGAGGAGGAGTGCGGCGGGACACTTGGTCTAGGAGAGACTGCATCAGAAGCCACAGGTGGTTGCCAGAGGAGGAGGCGAGTGGTGAGTTGATTGGACTAAAAGCGACCGCTCCTGAACACCGGTGGCCTGCCTGGAGGAGGAGCGTGGTGAGTCACTTGGTCTCGGAGCCACCGCTCCTGAACACCCGGGGGGCTACCCCAAGGAGGAGGAGGAGGAACAGGGCGGGTCACTTGGACTTGGAGTGACTGCCTAGGGCTACGGGTGGTTGGCGGGAGGAGGAGAACCGAAGTAAGTTGTTTGGACTCCTAGTGACTGTGTCAGAAACCGGGCGGCTGTCCGGAGGAGGAGGTGTGTGGCAGGTCTCTGGGTCTCGGAGCTATTGTACGGGGCTCCAGGTGGTGGCTCAGAGGAGGGGCTGCATAGCCAGGCGATTGGTGCAGAGCAGGGTCCCAGGAGCTAGGTGGCTTCTTGCTGGAAGAGCCGCACAGAGACACGCCTTGGGGCGGAGCGAAGCTTCCAGGGCGGCGGGCAGTTTCTCTGGGAGAGGCAACCTAAGGAGACTCGCCTGCGAAGGGTGAGGCTCCCAGGCCCAGGACATAGGTCTGGGCCCCTGGGATCGTTGCAGAGGAAGACAGTCAAGCCCAGGTGGTAGTTGTAGATTGAGGGGAACCTCTAGGAGGGCAACTGACCAGCGAGACGTCCCCACCAAGTGAGTCTTCCCGGCAGGGGGAGGTTTTCCCACAGGGACGGTAAAACCAGAGACACAGGCACAAACAGGCCTTGCCTCAGCCCACAGTCTAGTTCCCCATTGGATGACCATTGGTCAACAAGTGGAGGCACCTCTGCCCACTAGCAGGGAATATACGCCACCTGAGGGTCGCCACCCCTAGAGAGGCAGCTTCTTCGTGGAGCTCTGCATTATCAACCTCCTCCAAGAATTCAGGCTACTGAAGGATAAGAGGGGATATACTAGCAATCTTCAGGGACATTATAAGTTGATAGAGGAAATCTGCAATATCTTAATGACCCACTGATTCCTGAACAATATGAGAAAACAAGGGAAGAAAATGCCCCAAACAAATCTAGATGTTACATCAATAAAATCCAACGACAGCATGGCAGAAGAAATGACAGAAAGGGAGTTCAGAATGTACATAATTAAAATGATTAGGGAAGCAAACGATGAGATGAAAGAGCAAATGCAGGCATTGAACGATCGCACCAATCGACTGTTAACAGAGCAAATTCAGGAAGCAAAAGATCATTTCAATAAAGAGTTAGAGATATTGAAAAAAAAAACAAACAGAAATCCTTGAAATGAAGGAAACAATAAACCAAATTAAGAACTCCATAGAAAGCATAACCAATAGGATAGAACAGCTGGAAGACAGAACTTCAGATATTGAAGACAAAATATTTAACCTCGAAAACAAAGTTGAACAAACAGAGAAGATGGTGAGAAATCATGAACAGAATCTCCAAGAACTATGGGATATCATGAAAAGGCCAAATTTGAGAATTATTGGGATTGAGGAAGGCTTAGAGAAACAAACCAAAGGAATGAACAATCTATTTGAAGAAATAATATCAGAAAATTTCCCAAATCTGAAGAATGAAATGGAAAATCAAGTCCAAGAGGCTTATAGGACTCCAAATACACAAAATTACAACAGACCCACACCAAGGCACATTATAATGAAAATACCTAACATACAAAATAAAGACAGAATTTTAAAGGCTGTGAGAGAAAAGAACCAAATTACATTCAGGGGGAAGCCAATACGGATATCAGCAGATTTTTCAATCCAGACCCTAAAAGCTAGAAGGGCCTGGAACAACATTTTTCAAGCTCTGAAAGAAAATGGATGCCAACCAAGAATCTTATACCCAGCAAAACTTACCTTCAAATTTGACGATGAAATAAAATCATTCCATGATAAACAAAAGCTAAAAGAATTTACAAAAAGAAAGCCAGCATTACAGAACATTCTCAGCAAAATATTTCATGAGGAAGAGATAAAAAACAAAGAAGGAAATCAGCAAAGGGAGGAATTATCCTAAAGGAACTGTCAAATGAAGGAGGAACCAAGATGTGTCAAAAATTTTAAGTATGAACCAAATGACTGGGAATACAAATCATATCTCAATAATAACCCTGAATGTTAATGGCCTGAATTCATCAAACAAAAGACATAGACTGGCAGATTGGATTAAAAAGAAAGATCCAACAATATGTTGCCTGCAAGAGACTCACCTCATAGAAAGAGATACCCATAGACTAAAGGTGAAAGGATGGGGAAAAACATACCATGCACATGGACTCAGCAAAAAAGCTGGAGTATCCATCCTCATTTCAGATAATGTGGACTTCAAGCCAATGTTAGTCAGAAGGGATAAAGAAGGACATTTCATACTGCTTAAGGGAAGCATAAATCAGCAAGATATAACAATCATAAACATCTATGCCCCAAACAGTGGCTCATCCATGTATGTTAAACAAATCCTTCTCAATTTTAGAAACCAAATAGACCATAACACAATAATTCTAGGTGATTTTAACACGCCTCTTTCACCACTGGACAGATCTTCCAAACAAAAATTGAACAAAGAAACCATAGATCTCAATAACACAATCAATAATTTAGACTTAACAGACATTTGTAGAATGTACCATCCAACCAAGAGCGAATACACTTTCTTCTCAGCAGCACATGGATCCTTCTCTAAAATAGACCATATATTATGCCACAAAGCTAATGTCAGCAAATACAAGAAGATAGAGACACTACCTTGTATTCTATCAGATCATAATGGATTGAAGTTACAAATTAATGAAAGAGTAAAAAACAGAAACTACTCCAACACCTGGAGATTAAACAATATGCTACTATATGATGAATGGATAACAGAAGATATTAGGAAGGAAATTTAAAAATTCTTACAGGTAAACAAGAACAAAGAAACATCATATCAAAATCTCTGGGACACTATGAAAGCAGTACTTAGAGGAAGATTTATTTCATGGAGTGCATTTATTAAAAGAAGTAAAACTGAAAAAATAAATGACCTAACACTACAGCTCAAAGCCCTAGAAAAAGAAGAACAGACCAACACCAAAAGTAGTAGAAGACAGGAAATAGTTAAACTGAGAGCTGAAATCAACGAAATTGAAACGAAAGAAACAATACAAAAAATTGACAAAATAAATAGTTGGTTCTTTGAAAAAATAAACAAATTGATAAACCTTTAGCCACACTAACAAAGAGAAGACGAGAGAAAACCCAAATCACTAAAATTCGGAATGAACAAGGAAATATCACAACAGACACGACTGAAATACAAAACATAATTAGAAGCTATTTTGAAAACCTATACTCCAACAAAATAGAAAATTTCAAAGACATCAACAGGTTTCTAGAGACATATGAATTGCCTAAACTGAACGAGGAGGACATACGCAATTTAAATAGACCAATTTCAAGTAATGAAATAGAAGAAGTCATCAAAAGCCTTCCAACAAAGAAAAGTCCAGGACCAGATGGGTTCTCAGTCGAGTTCTACAAAACTTTTAAAGAAGAGCTCATTCCAATACTTCTCAAAGTATTCCAGAAAATAGAAGAGGAGGGAACTCTCCCAAACTCATTCTATGAAGCCAATATTACCCTGATTCCTAAACCAGACAGAGACACATCAAGGAAAGAAAATTTCAGACCAATATCCTTAATGAACATCGACGCAAAAATTCTCAATAAAATTTTAGCAAATCGCATACAAAAACATATTAAAAAGATAGTGCACCATGATCAAGTTGGTTTCATCCCAGGGATGCAAGTGTTGAGAGCAGGGTGGTATCTGTGCTGCTAACTGTCTCAAGGACAAATAGGACTGCTGGGCCCTGTGCTTACCAAGGTTGTTAAGAGATATTTGTCCGAGGAATGTGCAGTTGCCTGGAGACCTTTTCCGTCAAGGACGAGAGCAGGGCCTAGCCCCAACTCAGCTCCTGAATAGTTCACCTGTTCCCTCCCCCCTTCTTCCTCTAGGACCGTCCAGTTCTGGCCGGACCCAATGAAAATCAAATAGATTTACCGGACCCAACCAGGGGAGGTTTAGCTGTTCGAATGTTAGCCAATTAGAAGAACACTGTAAAACTGCTTGCTTTTCCTTATAAAAACCCTGCTGACGAGGGCTCGGGGCCTCTCCTAGCGTCGTTGATTAAGGACGCAGAGGACCGGGTTCGAACTCGCTAATAAATGACTCTTTGCTGCTTGCATTGATCGTGGTCTCTGGTGGTACTGGTGGGATCTCAAGCCTTTGGGCACAACATATGGGGGCTCGTCCGGGATCCCCAAGCCCACCCAGACACCTGATCATAGAGTCATAAGTGACATCTTCCACCGGTGAGTAAGGCATTGCCGTGTGTTTTCTGGTCTGAATTGCCTGCAGGTTCTGGTTCTGAGCTGGCACAGTCCTGGCGGACGCGCTATAGGACCCCAGCAGGGTCTCGGGAGACGTCCCCTCGACCCATCTGGTGACATTTGTCACATCTGAGCAGCGGGTGCTGCATTCTGGCGATTCGTCGCATCTGGTGACATTCTTGTCACATCTGAGCAGTTGGATCTGCATTCTGGCGATTCGTCGCATCTGGTGATGTTCTTGTCACTTCTGAGCAGCTTGTGCTGCATTCTGAGCAGTTTGTGCTGCAATCTGGGTGAATCTGTCACTTCTGAGCAGCTTGTGCTGCATTCTGAGCAGTTTGTGCTGCAATCTGGATGAATCTGTCACTTCTGAGCAGCTTGTGCTGCATTCTGAGCAGTTTGTGCTGCAATCTGGGTGAATCTGTCACTTCTGAGCAGCATGTGCTGCATTCTGAGCAGTTTGTGCTGCAATCTGGGTGAATTTGTCACTTCTGAGCAGCTTGTGCTGCATTCTGAGCAGTTTGTGCTGCATTCTGGGTGAATTTGTCACTTCTGAGCAGAGTCTGCGCTGCTTCTGAGCAGCTTCAGTATTGCATTTGGACGACTGGCTGCATCTGGTTAACTCTTTGTCCCATTTGGGCTTTGTGTGGCACCTGGGAAACTACAAAATACCAGCTAGCCAATTTTTGATTTAGCGCGCTACGTGTCTGTCTGTTTGTGTATTGTACTATATGGTCTTTACTCTTGCCTTCTATTAAATTCTTCATTGTGTTAATCCAATCTTAGGCTTAGGGATACTCATTGCAGGGTACTTTACAGTCCTCCTCCTTGTTCCTGAGAGATTTGTTTTCTCCAATCCCCCTAGGCAGAGAGCTCAGCAGCTCCATTCCTCAAAAGTAGTGAGAAATAATGTTTTGTTATTTTCTGCATTCAAACCTAACCTGATTTCTCAACCAGGAAAAAAAAAAGGGTTAAAAAGTCCTGGGTAATCCCCCCTCCCCTCTGCCTGGCCTTGCTGAAGCCTGCATTGGAATGTAGACTGCAGCAGTCTCAGCGGGAAAGGGGGGGTAACCTGAAGATAAGAATAAGAAAACAAAAGGGTGTCTGTTTTAAACTTCTGGGTTGCTACACAGAACTAATTCATTTTCCAGGATTCTTGTTTTGTTTTGTTTTTCTTTAATGCTGTATTTTTGAGCTCATAATTTTGATCTCGCATACCTAGGTTAATGATTTTTTTTTCTTTTTGATCAGTTCTATTTTTTATTCAACTAAAGTTTTTGAACATCTGTTACATTGCAATGGAGATTCACCTATAAAGTTACAAGGCCTTTGATTTTGTGTTATTTGTATGTCGTACTGTCTGGTGTCATGTCTTATCTGCATCAAAACTGAGCGCTCCTAAAATTAAAATTTAAAAATGGATCCAAATACTTTTATTCACGTGATTTAAAAAGGTTCAATTTAAATTGGGTAAACTAATAAAAGTAAAATATCTTTAGAAATAACTTGCAAGTCTCCAGGTGGTCAAACTAATGAAATGTTGATGTTAAACAATGTCTAATATCATTTGTTTCTAGGACTTTTCTTCAACAGGAAAGAGACAGCAAATACTGTTCAGGACACTTGCCTGCTTTCTTGGTTTTTACAGAATAAGTGAATTAGAGTTAACATGTATGGGATTACTCAAATGTGTTTGTTGGTGACATCTGATTAATTTGCAAAATTAAAATGCTCATTGTTAAATAACATCAGGTACTCTTAACTCCTCAAATTCCATGGAGAATCGTACTTAAACATTATTGGTGTTTTCATAGGTTGGTAAATAAAAGGGTTTAAACTTGCTTTGTGTCATCACTAAACTAAAAACAAGGTTACTAAGAGTTATGTCCTAACAAGTGGAATTCTATATACAAAGGTTCCCAAAAGTTTCAACTGTGTTTCAATTAGAGTACTATAAACAACAAAATATTTAATCTTATTAAATTAGAGCAATTTATCTAAATTCAGAAATTTCATAAGAGTTGTTTCAGAATGTGAACAAAAAGGGGTCAACAAATAGGAAAGAGTAAATAAAAGGTTCTGGGTTTGAAAATATATTTAATAAAAAAAAAATGATTCTGGGTAAGAAAGTGCCTGTGTGATGGAATACATGAGGGTCTAAGTAAGTGCTAAGAAAGTCTGTGTGTAAGTATAGGGCAAGTTTCAACAAGTCTGTGTGTAACTAAGTTGGTTGTGTGTATGTGAGACAGCTAAAGCTATTTAAGATTTTTCCTAAGGTGAAATACTAATGTTCTGATATAAGCCAAAGTTTAAAATATATGGTAAAATAACAAGAATTTCTTAGAAACACTAATTTACTCTTAACTTTGTGTCTATTAAGTTTTATTTTTTAAAACAATGAGTCTTAAAAATTGGGGTTTATACAATTATGGTTAAACAACTGTTAACAGTATTGTACTATGTTACAGAGTCTAAATTTTTCTTTAAAAACTGAATTTAGTAAGATTAAGGTGTCAAGGTAACTGTGAAATGGTCACTCCTTGTATATTAAATGTATTCATATTTTCCAGGTATACAAGTTTTTAAAGCAGGAAATTTGTCAAGCTGCTATTCTCCAGAATAAACTTGTTTGTACTGGTAATATTAAACTTAAAGAGTAAATTTTATTGGGGATTTATTTCTATCATTTAATGTTCTATTATGGGACATATTATCAGTAAGGTATATGTAAAATTGGTTACTTATTTCACTGAGATAAAAATTTAAATGTAAATGTATATCTAAGAGTTAGTGACAGCCTGATTTGTTTAAAGGTTCATATTGTAGAAGGTGAAAGCACTTTGCTACACAAAAGAAAAGTTAAAAGCTCTCTCAGCCTTTCTTTGATTGATTCCTGTTCTGGATATAATGTTAGACTGTGTTAACTAATATTCATAGGGACTCAGAAATCAATATATGTAAACTTCTTAAAATGACATTTAAGAAAGAGTATAATGCACAATAGCAAAAATGGGACAACAATGACTGAGATTGGGGTCCCTGACTTCATGACTGTAGCATGCCTGGTGCCTGGGAGTGTTCCTGTGTAGGAGCACAAGATGCCTAACTGCTATGGCAGTAGCCTCCCTGGGGAGGCTCTGTACAGGAATCCTATCAGCTCTTACATTGATATCAGGCACACAGTTCTTGGGCAGAAAGAAATTGTTTTGCTAGATAACCAATGTTTCATCAGTTCCCTTCTCTAGTTCCTGCCCACCTTAGAGTAACTTTGGACAGTGAACTTATTTGAGAGCTACACAGAGTTCCTAACATTGCACTTTGCAGTTGTGGGAAAAAGTTGCATAGATGGTCTAGTCTCTGTAACTGTCCTGAAAACAAATAATAATGCTTACATAGTCTTTAACTTAATAATAAGACATGTATAAATGTTGCTAACATAACTCTTTAGATCTGCATTTCCATCAGAGAACAGAGTTCCATCTGATCTCAGTTTAATCTTCAAAATCTGTGTTTATAAACCTTTATTTTCTAATACTCCTTTGACCCTCACTGAACTTGAAAATTTGGTCATGCTGGTCATGACAAAAGGGGCAAAAATTAGTTTTAGGATTAGAACATTTTACTTAAGACTTGTGAAGAGCCCTGCCTTACCTGAGATAAGGCTCTGCCTCACCCTGCTACATGTTAGAATGACTCCAAAGTAAGCCAGACTTTAACTCATTTAAAGTTGTGCTCAAAAGTTTGATGTTTGTTGTAAAGATTACTGTGATCTCAAACAGGGTATATAATGTAGAACTCAGCCAAAATTCAAGATAACTATTATACAAGCTAAATATGTTTTTACTCTTGCTAATTTCATTTTGTAAAACTGTTGCCTGTTACTATTTTGCAGAAGTAGCTGCTTCCAGAACATACAACCTAGGTAACTTGTGATAATAGGCCATCACCTTCAAAACAGATAGTATGTGGTAGTACTTTAATACAAGGGTAAATGACTGTAAAGTTATGGACATTAAAGTTAAAGCCCAGTACTCTTACTGTATGACTGGTGAGACTGGCTTGCTGGATGATTAAGATCAAACTTAGAAATTGGAATTAAATACAGAGGCCAAAAAAAAAACAACAACAGTATCTTGCCCTCAAAGTCAGCCTGAACCCAGGGAATAAGAGAACTTCTCTAAGGAGCGCTACTGCAACTCTGGGTCACACAACCTCCTGATCAAGGAGATTGTTGAGACTAGAGGATGAGAATCGCTCAGTGCATCTGCTGCAGAGGAGGGTCATGGAAAAAGGGAGACACCCCTAATGCTTTCAAGGAAAGCCACCCCTGGAGAAGACCCTGCCTAACCAATGGCACTAATGGAGCTAAGAAGCTGCTCTTAAGTTCTCTATGAGTGGCCCCTGTGGAAACTCAGCTGACTCTTTAACAAGACAGGAACCAGGTCAATTTGACCAGCTTGGTCTTGGACACCCAGCAAAACAGTTAAAACCAAAATATAGCCATTCTTGGGCATTTAAAATAAATAATAGTTAAAAGTAACTTAAGATGTACACTTGTGTTAACCTGTCGCGTCCCTCGCCCGCAAGAAAGCACGACACAGGAAACTTCCTTCAGCAGTTTAATCAGGACCTTATTATTAGATAACCATGGTTTCTCTTTCTCTCTCTCTACTAGGAAGTCACGGTCATATTTATATGAATTATAAGCCAATCAGGTTACAGAATATGCGGGGAGAGCAAGATTACAATATAATACAATCAGAGCAACTAAAGGGCGTGTGCAAGCACGAGTCACTTTTGTCCAATCAAAGCAGTTCCTTCTGGCCCTGGCTCAATGCCGGGGCCACTTTATCAGCTGCTGGCTTAGTGCCGGGGCCAGTTCTTTCGGCAGCGTCAGCCATATGTTGCAATCCAGGTTGCCCCGGCTTCGTGCCAGTCCTTGATGTTGCAGTCTATGTTGCCCCGGCTCAATGCCAGGGTATAGTTCGTGCTTGATGTTGCAGACTAGGTTGCCCCGGCTTAGTGCCAGGGTACAGTCTTTTCAGCCTTCAGGCCGGAGTGGGGTCCGCGGCCCCTGACAGCTCCCCCTTTCTTTTAATATAATAGAAAGCATACTTTAGCAATAACCGATCTACTCCTGTCACTTGGCCCATGCTCATAGGTGCTTTTACGTATGACAGTTGGCATAACCAAATATGGGCTTGTTTATTAAAAAAGTGCTTCAGACCCTAGCGGAAACCAGCGCCATCTTGTCATGGCGGCGTGGCGGCTTGCCACAGCGCTCCCCCTTTATAATATTAAAAACACAGGTGAAGGTAGAGGCTCTATCCTACTGTGCAAAAGTGGCAGATAGTGAATGTCAGTCCCAAAGTGGCGCCTTCTCTAGGCCTGACATCACCCAAGCCGATGCCTTTTTTCGTAGGGTGGGACGTGGACATCAAACCCACATGCAATAGAGCATGCCTTCCTTGAGGTTTAAAAATAAAACTCTCAAGTGCAGTGCTTTGCCTCGCATCCTGTGTCTATGAAGTCATAGCGGTATGGAAAACCATACTTGGGGGAGCTTATCCAGCTTGTGCAACCGCAAGGGCCTGAAATAGGAAAATCGCCCTACTTGCCAATGCTGTACAATACAGGGGCACCATAATGAACACAAGGTACACAGTAACAGTTCATCTCCTCCAATATCATTGTTACAGTTCAAGATTAAGGGTGAAAGTTACAAGGCAATTAAAGCTTTAGTTACTGCAAGGAATCTGTAGTATGTAAATACACAGTCCCCAAAGAAAAGTATAAAGTAATAACAGCAGTACCTTGCAGACACCTAGCGTAAGTGACAATTCCAGCTTTAACAGAGATATACTAAAAATGCCACTTATTTTCGTGTCAGATTAGCCAACCACACAGAAGGTGACACCCCTTGCTCAATGGCCAACACAGTCTGAATTAACATTGCTTTTTCACGTGCTTGGCGTACTCTTAACTTGTAAATAAACCAAAAGCAAAGGCAGATGCCTGCAAAACAAATACAACCAAAGATTCCCACACCAACCCATTCTTTAAAATAACTAAAAGCAGAGGTAAGCCAGCTAGAGAACTGACTCAAAGTAATAGGTTCAACACGGGTGTCATTTAAAATCGCAATCTGCAATAATTGTTGATTCATCAACTTTTCAGCTTCTAAGGACCAATTGCCTGCAAGAAAGGCGGAAATCAAATGGCTTTGATTCTTTGCTTCTTCATATCTTACTGGAGTTGTACACATGTGTTTATGATTCCCGATGCAATCCAACTTGTGCAATGTTGAAAAGTTCATCCAATTGTACTTGTAGCAAATCAATCCTTTGATTCGCTGCCAAAATCCCTGATAGGATATGTCTGTTGACGCGGTCCTGGGATTCCAGCACCTGTGCAGTTTGTTGTATGACTTGATTAATGGTTTGCGCTGTTTGAACTTGATTGGTCATGGCCAGAGCAGCGGTAGTGGCTGTAGCAGCAGAGACAGCAATAGCAGTTATTATGGCTGCGGTAATGCCAAAGTGTCTCTTTTTCCCTGAAAGAGTTTCACCAACTGGAAAATTATCTGGATTGACCTCCACTGGGACAGGTACAAAGGTGGGTACCTTTACAATCACAGCAACAGATTCACTACCGTTCCAACACTCTGAAAGCAGGCAGGTAATATTATTAGTAGAACAATTTAAAATCACTTCCGAACTGTTTGATAATAGAAATAGAAAAGGGGGGGTTAAGCATACTGGAGTGGGGGGGAGAGTAGCATAATGTAACTGTTTATGCAACAACAAGTTTCCTAGTCGATGTCCTTTCTGAATATCTTCTGCAATAGTACCTGTTGCATTATACAAAGAGAAATTACCTCCTTTTAATAAAGCTAAAGCAGAAATGTCAGCCGTGGCTCCGGCCCGATTACCTATCAGCCACTGATAAAAGGGCCATCCCAATCCGGTAGAGTTACCATTTTTTGTGAAATTATAGGCAAACTTCTTAAGGGATGGAGATATAGAGAATCCTGGAGCCACCTCTTTATAATCCCAATTTCTGTCTTGACAATGAGTAAACATAGGGGGGAAGCTTTTATAAGGGGTACAAGTGGGTGAAGCAAGAAACCATGTAGCATTTGTCGCATTTTTCCTGGCCCATGGAAAATGGCCAGTACTCACAGTAACCATGGTGGTGATTTTTACCACTCCACTATTATCTCCCACACCAGATCCAGACTGCAATCCTTGCGAAACCTGCGTGAGGGCAGAAGTCAGTATGTTTAAGGATATGCTATTATATTGCAAGGGATTGTCCCAGGAGGTGACGTTTTTAAGGAGCAGACGCACACAATGTTGACTGCTACTATGGAAAGAGAAACAAAAGACTTCAGTCAAATTAAAGATGTAAGATTAAAAACAGAGGTTTCAGTAGACATAGGATCACGACATGGCATTTCCATCTCACAGGTGGTGGCGAAAAGGGTTGGCAAAATATTAGAATCAGCATGGATCGGCATGGGTACTGGCCATGCCCGAGTAACCGCCCAGAGCCTTATCTTAGAAACTGGCTTCTGGCTGGCCCATTGGATCATCAGGACCAGACACCATAGGATCAGTAGATTCTTCATTCTGTTCTTTCACACCTTTAGCTGAAGTCGAGGCTAACAGACTCCCAGGTACCCTACGCACGAGTCGCTCAGGCACCCAAAGCGGTTCTGTTCGATCCTGTGGAAAAACACAAACAGAACCTCGTGCCCATATCAGTACAGGATCAGGTCCATACCACTGGCCTGAAAGCACATCCTTCCACTTCACTTTTCCTAGGGAAGGGGGGACAGGCGGCGAACAATGTCTATCAGCCGCAGAATTATCATGTGCATCCAAAGTTAAAAAATTAATGGTAAAAAGAGCCAAAGACAAGCGCTCTTTAGGAGTACGGCTTACTCCTATTCCCCTTTTTTGTTTTTGTAAAAGTTCCTTAATTGTTCTATGAGCTCTCTCCACGATTCCCTGACCTTGGGGGTTGTAAGGTAAGCCATGAGTCAGTTGCACTCCCATAGTGGAGCAGAAAGAGGTGAATTGTAGACCAGTGTACGCTGGCCCATTATCCGTCTTTAAGGAGCATGGAAGGCCCCAGGCAGCCCAAGCCTCTAGGCAATGAGAGATGACATGATGGCCTTTTTCTCCTGTCAAAGCAGAGGCATGCATAATTCCAGAAAAGGTATCTATTGAGACATGAACATATTTTAGGAAACCAAACTCTGCAATATGAGTAACATCCATTTGCCAAATCGTAAGAGGTCACGAGCCTCGGGGTTAACATCAAAAGAAGGGAGATGACGAAATGGAACACAATGAGAACAGTCTAAGACAATCTGTCTAGCTTCTGCTCGAGGAATAGAGAAGCGCTTACGAAGTGTTTGAGAGTTAACATGAAACTTATTATGAAAGTCTCGAAGCACTGTCAAGAGAAGAAAGAAAACAAATTGTGCGGGTAGCGGCATCTGTCCTTGCGTTTCCTTCAACAATAGGTCCAGGGGGAGCCGTATGAGCTCTTA
Organism: Sciurus carolinensis; assembly: GCF_902686445.1. NCBI lineage: Eukaryota > Metazoa > Chordata > Mammalia > Rodentia > Sciuridae > Sciurus > Sciurus carolinensis. The sequence continues at coordinate 18,713,180 of NC_062229.1, forward strand.
TATGTACAGGATAAAAGGGTGTAGAACGGTTCAAGATCAAATTTTGTAACTGAATAAATAAAGATGAAACCTTGTTGTTAGGATTGATGGCACCTACAGTTTACAACACCTTAAGTGCTCCTTAGAGAAGTCCTCTTATTCCCTGGGTTCAGGCTGACTGAGGGCAAAAGATCCAAATACTGGTGTATCTTGCCTTCTGTACTCCAATCTCTAAGTTTGATCTTAATCATCCAGCAAGCCAGTCTCACCAGTCATAAAGTAAGAGTACTGGGCTTTAACTTTAATGTCCATAACTTTACAGTTATTTACCCTTTTATCTAACTGGAGTCTGCATTAGTTCTGGAAGTTACCACTATTTGTTTTGGTATCTGTTACCACTATTTGTTAGGTGATGGCTTATTATCACAAGTTACCTAGGTTGCGTGTTCTTGAAGCAGCTACTTCTGCAAAACATTAATAGGATAACAGTTTTACAAAATGAAATAAGTAAGAGTAAAAATATATTCTGCTTGTATAATAGCTATTTTGAATTTTGACTGAGAACCACATTATATTCCCTATTTGAGATCATAGTAATTTTACAACAAAAAAAAAAACAATCTTTTGATTATAACTTTAAATAAGCTGAAGTCTGACTTATTTTGGAGTCACTCTAACATGCAGTAAGGTGGGAGGCAGAGCCTTATCTCAGGTAAGGCAGTGACTCCTTACAGATCTTAAGTGTTTCTAATTCTACAACTAATTTTTGTCCCTTTTGTCCATGACCAGCATGACCAAATTTTTAAGTTCAGTGAGGGTCAAAGGAGTATTAGAAAATAAAGGTTTATAAACACAGATTTTGAAGATTAAGCTGAGATCAGATGGAGCTCTGCTCTCTGATGGAAATGTAGATCTAAAGAGTTATGGTAGCAACATTTATACATGTCTTATTATTAAGTTAAAGACTATGTAAGCATTATTCTTTGCTTTTAGGAGAGTTACAGAGACTAGACCTATCTACATAACTTTTTCTCACAACTGCAAAGTGCAATGTTAGGAACTCTGTGTAGTTCTCAAAGAAGTCCACTGTCCAAAGTTACTGTAAGGTGGGCAGGAACTAGAGAAGGGAACTGATGAAACACTGGTTATCTAGCAAAACAATTTCTTTCTGCCCAAGAGCTGTGTGCTTGATATCAATGTAAGAGCTGATAGGACTCCTGTACACAGCCTCCCCAGGGAGGTTACTACCACAGCAGTTAGGCATCTTGTGCTCCTACACAGGAACACTTCCAGGCACCCGGCATGCTACAGTCATGAAGTCAGGGACCCCAATCTCAGTCATTGTTGTCCCATTTTTGCTATAATGCATTATACTCTTTCTTAAATGTCATTTTAAGAAGTTTATATATATTGATTTCTGAGTCCATATAAACATTAGTTAACACAGTCTAACATTATATCCAAAACAGGAATCAATCAAAGAAAGGCTGAGAGAGGTTTTAACTTTTTTTTGTGTGTGTAGCAAAATGCTTTTACCTTCTACAATATGAACCTTTAAACAAATCAGGCTGTCACTAACTCTTAGATATATATTTACATTTAAATTTTTATCTCAGTGAAATAAGTAACCAATGTTACATATACCTTACTGATAATATGTCCCATAATAGAACATTAAACGATAGAAATAAATCCCCAATTAAAATTTACTCTTTATAAGTTTAAGATTACCATTACAGACAAGTTTAATCTGGAGAATAGCAGAGCTTAATAAATTCCTTGCTTAAAAACTTGTGTACCTGAAAAATATGAACACATCTCATATACAACTAGTGACCATTTCATAATTACCTTGACACTTTTATCTTACCAAATTCAGTTTTTAAAGAAAAATGTAGACTCTGTAACATAGTACAATACTCTAACAGTTGTTTAACCATAATTGTATAAACCCCAATTTTTAAGACTAATTGTTCTAAAGAATAAAACTTAATAGACACAAAGTTAAGAGTAAATTAGTGTTTCTAAGAAATCCTTGCCATTTTACCATGTCATTTTACCATGTAGATTAAACTTGGTGTATATCAGAACATTAGTATTTCACCTTAGGAAAAACCTTTAATAGCTTTAGCTGTCTCACATACACACAACCAACTCAGTTTCACACAAACATGTTGAAACTTGCCCTTTACTTACATAGACTTTCTTAGCACTTACTTAGACCCTCATGTATTTCATCACACAAGCACTTTCTTACCCAGAAACATTTCCTTTTCCCTTTTACTAAATATATTTCCATACCCAGACCCTTTTATTTTCTCTTTCCTATCTGTTGACCCCTTTTTGTTCACATTCTGAAACAACTCTTATGAAATTTCTGAATTTAGATAAATTGCTCTATTTTTAATAAGATTAAATATTTTGTTGTTTATAGTACTCTAATTGAAACACAGTTGAAACCTTTAGAACCCTTTGTATATAGAATTGTACTTGTTAAGACATAACTCTTAGTAACCTTGTTTTTAGTTTAGTGATGACACAAAGCAAGTTTAAACCCTTTTTATTTACCAACCTATGAAAACACCAATAATGTTTAAGTATGATACTCCATGGAATTTAAGGAGTTAAGAGTACTTGATGTTATTTAACAATGAGCATTTTAATTTTGTAAATTAATCAGATGTCTCTACAAACACATTTAAGTAATCCCATATATGTTAACTCTAATTTACTTATTCTGTAAAAACCAAGAAAGCAGGCAGGTGTCCTGAACAGTATTTGCTGTCTCTTTCCTGTTGAAGAAAAGTCCTAGAAACAATTGATATTAGACATTGTTTTTCAACATTTCATTAGTTTGACCACCTAGAGACTTGCAAGTGATTTTTAAAGACATGTCACTTTTATTAGTTTACTCAATTTAAATTGAACCCTTTTAAATCACGTGAATAAAAGTATTTGGATCCATTTTTAAATTTTAATTTTAGGAGCACTCAGTTTTGATGTAGACAAGACATGACACCAGACAGCACGACATACAAATAACACAAAATCAAAGGCCTTGTAACTTTATAGGTGAATCTCCATTGCAATGTAACAGATGTTCAAAAACTTTAGTTGAATAAAAAATAGAACTGATCAAAAAGAGAAAAAAAAATCATTAACCTAGGTATGCAAGATCAGAATTATGAGCTCAAAAATACAGCATTAAAGAAAAACAAAACAAAACAAGAATCCTGGAAAATGAGTTAATTCTGTGTAGCAGTCCAGAGGTTTAAAACAGACACCCTTTTGTTTTCTTTTTCTTATCTTCAGGTTACCCCCCTTTCCCGCTGAGACTGTTGCAGTTTACATTCCAATGCAGGCTTCAGCAAGGCCAGGCAGGGGGGGAGGGAGGATCACCCAGGACTTTTTTAACCCTTTTTCTTCCTGGTTGAGAAATCAGGTTAGGTTTGAATGCAGAAAATCACAAAACATTATTTCTTACTACTTTTGAGGAATGGAACTGCTGAGATCTCTGCCTAGGGGGAGGACTGCTTCAAGGACATGGGTGTTCCCTCCCTAGGTGGCCATGGAGCTGCGTGGAAGGGATCAGGAGGGGGGCCTTTTTCTGTCTCTTGTGATAGTTTCTCTTGATCCAACAAGCCCTTATCTAAAAACCAAAGGGCTTTGTCTTCTACAGCTTTTAAAAACTTCCTAGCTGAGGAAACCTCTAAAGGTGCTCCATTAGCCTTTAATAAAGCCTTTAATAGTCCTTCCATGCGAAGGAAGGCAGCAGCTAAGCCTGCATTTGTTAATGGGCCACCTATTTCTCTACAAGCTTTCATCCATGCCTCTATGTCTTTGCTTTTAAATGGATTAATAGCATTTCTGCATTCTCTTGTACATTGTTCATATACTAATTGTTTAATAAAGGCATAGCTGCATCAGCATTCCTGAAGATCTTCCCTGCTGCATCTACCATTCTAGCCATGAAATCTGAAAAAGCTTCTGTGGGGCCTTGGACAATTTTTGTTAAGTTACCTCGCACCTCTCCTTTATTAGGAAGTGCTTTCCAGGCAGCAATGCAGATCTTATTAATTTGTTCATAAACCTCTAATGGAAAGCCTGTTTGCTGATTGGCAAATCTACCCTGCCCCAGAAGCATATCCACATCCCAGGCAGGTTTGCCCATAGCTTGGTTGTGTGCAGCCTGTTCATTGGCCCCCTCTAACATGAAGGCTCTCCAGTCTAAATATTTACCTGGGGAAACACAAGCTTTCACTAAACTGGCCCAGTCCGAGGGGGTCATGCAGAATCTATTGAGCCCCTCTATTTGGGCGATAGTAAAAGCAGCATCCACACCATAAGTGCAGACAGATTCTGCTATATTCTTTATTGTTTTAAATTCTATGGGTTCCTGATGTCTTCCCCCATCATTGTCCTGGAATACAGGACAGGCAAACCTCAACTCTACATGGGCAGCCCTCCAAGCTGCAGAGTTAAAAGCTCTACCCGTGCCTGGAACCCCTCCCACATATGGGGGAGGATCATAGGCTAGAGCTGGCTTCTGTTCTTCCTCATAGTCCTTTTGTCTAAAATCTTTTTGCCTCTTAGTTCCCCCTTCTTTTATCTTCACCTTCCGTAAGTGCTGCGTTAGCTCTTTTACTTTCTCATCACCGTCTGATTCTGACTCCCCTGTATCTTCTGGTGTTCTGAGGGCTTTTAAATCTGGGTACAGTCTCCTCTTTGGAATAGTTCCATAAACCTGCTCTCCTGCACTATGTTTACTGGAAGTACTCATAGAATCCTCGGACTTCTCCTCATGTAGTTGTTCAAGAACTGCCTGTCCTTTATGAATAGCTTCCTGACATCTACCATCAAGAATACATCCTTTTATTAATTTCCATAGCGGTATCACCCCTTTCTCCAATTGTCCCTGCTCCTGAAGGAAATCCAAATCTTTTCCCAACTTATCCCAGCTAGCAGGAGTCAAACTTCCGGAGACAGCAAACCATGGGGCTGCTTTATCAAATCTTACAAGGAATGTTTCTAAAGTACTGTGTTTAACCTTGAGCTCTTTGGAGTGCAACAAAAAATCTAAAGGCTGTACTAAATCCAAAGGCTGTACTAACGAACTAAATGGAGAATTGCCCATAACAAAAGCAGTGTTCAGAGCCAGCAGAATGAAAGCGAAAGCAAAATTATGTAAAGTAAATCCCTGCTCTCTCTTTGTCTACAGAGGAGCGTCAATCCCCGCTCTCTCTATGGAGCGTCCCACTTACCTGTGGGATTAATCCCCGCTCTCTCTATGTCTACAGAGGAGCGTCCCACTATATGTGGACCCCACTTACCTGTGGGGCTTACCGGTGCACCCCCTGACCGCTGAAGGTTCTGAATTCCCGGGTTTCGGCACCACTTGTCGCGTCCCTCGCCCGCAAGAAAGCACGACACAGGAAACTTCCTTCAGCAGTTTAATCAGGACCTTATTATTAGATAACCATGGTTTCTCTTTTCTCTCTCTCTACTAGGAAGTCACGGTCATATTTATATGAATTATAAGCCAATCAGGTTACAGAATATGCGGGGAGAGCAAGATTACAATATAATACAATCAGAGCAACTAAAGGGCGTGTGCAAGCACGAGTCACTTTTGTCCAATCAAAGCAGTTCCTTCTGGCCCTGGCTCAATGCCGGGGCCACTTTATCAGCTGCTGGCTTAGTGCCGGGGCCAGTTCTTTCGGCAGCGTCAGCCATATGTTGCAAACCAGGTTGCCCCGGCTTCGTGCCAGTCCTTGATGTTGCAGTCTATGTTGCCCCGGCTTAGTGCCAGGGTACAGTCTTTTCAGCCTTCAGGCCGGAGTGGGGTCCGCGGCCCCCGACATTAACCCACTAAAATTAAGAGTGGAAGCTACAAAAGAAAGATTCTTAGGCAAATGTGCCTGATAACTATCAAGGGAAACTGCCAGAGTCAGAAGTTTTTAGTCAGTTTAAGGCCTACAGACCTTCCTAAGCTATACAGGTAGACTTGATCTATGTTTGCTCGTATGATTACCTAGCCCTAAGTAACAGAATATAGAGATCTCTACTAAACACAGGTTATACCAATAAGGGATATTTTACAAAAATCAGATGACATTAAGTAGCTTAACTATATTTTCTGGGGACCTCAATGACATTAAGAGTTAAATATTGTGTTTACATTCCTGATAACCTGTACTATGTTAAAGTCCCCAAATAAAGGCCTTGTCCTCTCCAGCATTTGCTAGGCCTAGTTATGGGAACAATTTCTCAGTTCTTCCACCTCCTGGTGAGAGATTGACTTCTGTCATTTTTATGATACTCAGTGGCAAGTTTCAGATGCTGCAACATTTACTTTGTACTAATCTCATTTCAGTACTCATGTCTTTTTGTTCTTCTATCATAGAAGCACCCACCCCCAGATGAGTTTACAGCCTGCTCTTCCCCAACCAGACTTCTACCTTGGACCCCTCAGTTGACCCGATTTTAAAAAGGGAACTCCAAACTGCTTGCCCCACGCTGCCCACTTCCAGCTCGAAGAAGTCAGATTGGTCATCGCCCATTTTCCCTACAGCAGTGAAGGAGTTCCTAGTATTAGAGGGGTAAATGAAGTCAGAATAAGGACAGGTAGTTAGTGTAGAAATAGGGAATCATGTCAATTTGAGGAAATGAAGCCATGAAGCCATCTGCCTTTGGAAGTTGGAGACTGCCCCTGGAAGAATAAAATGTCAAGGGTCTCCGGAGCTCATTAATTACCAAATTTACCTGACTTTAAAGACTGTAAGCAAGGAGGTCTATATGCAGCTCTGGGAGAAAAATGTTGGTTTTACGCTAATCATTCTGGAGTAGTGAGGGAATCCATGGCAAAAGTCAGAGAAGGACTAACAAACAGAAAGAAAGAATGGGAAACTAGTCAGAACTGGTTTGAATCCTGGTTCAATTTTTCCCCTTGGTTAACTACTCTGGTGTCCACTACAGTGGGACCCCTAATATTGTTGTTACTAGCTTTAACTATAGGACCTTGTATAATCAATAAGTTAATTGCTTTTGTTAAAGATAAAATAAATACAGTACAGCTAATGGTGCTAAAGGCCCAATATCAGCCCATTAAGCAGCAAGAATTAGAACAGTAGAGACCCAAGATTGGCTCTCTAAGTGTTCTTGGAAAGGGGGGATGTTGAGAGCAGGGTGGTATCTGTGCTGCTGTCTCAAGGACAAACAGGACTGCTGGGCCCCTGTGCTTACCAAGGTTGTTAAGAGATATTTGTCCGAGGAATGTGCAGTTGCCTGGAGACCTTTTCCGTCAAGGACGAGAGCAGGGCCTAGCCCCGACTCAGGTCCTGAATAGTTCACCTGTTCCCTCCCCCCTTCTTCCTCTAGGACCGTCCAGTTCTGGCCGGACCCAATGAAAATCAAATAGATTGACCGGACCCAACCAGGGGAGGTTTAGCTGCTCGAATGTTAGCCAATTAGAAGAACACTGTAAAACTGTTTGCTTTTCCTTATAAAAACCCTGCTGACGAGGGCTCGGGGCCTCTCCTAGCGTCGTTGATTAAGGACGCAGAGGACCGGGTTCGAACTCGCTAATAAATGACTCTTTGCTGCTTGCATTGATCGTGGTCTCTGGTGGTCCTTGTGGGGTCTCAAGCCTTTGGGCACAACACAAGGTTGGTTCAACATCAGGAAATCAATAAATGTAATTCACCATATCAATAGACTTAAAGTCAAGAATCACATGATTATTTCGATAGGTGCAGAAAAAGCATTTGATAAAATACAGCACGCCCTTCATGCTCAAAACACTAGAAAAAATAGGGATAGTGGGAACATTCCTTAACATTGTAAAGGCCATCTACGCTAAACCCATGGCTAATATCATTCTAAATGGTGAATAACTGAAAGCATTCCCTCTAAAAACTGGAACAAGGCAGGGATGCCCTCTTTCACCACTTTTATTCAATATCGTCCTTGAAACTCTAGCCAGAGCAATTAGACAGACCAAAGAAATTAAAGGGATATGAATAGGAAAAGAAGAACTCAAACTATCCCTATTTGCTGATGATATGATGGTATACTTAGAGGAACCAGGAAATTCCACCAGAAAACTTTTAGATCTCATAAGTGAATTCAGTAAAGTAGCGGGATATAAGATCAATGCACATAAATCTAAGGCCTTTTTATACATAAGCGATGAATCTTCAGAAAGAGAAATTAGGAAAATTACCCCATTCACAATAGCTTCGAAAAAAATAAAGTATTTGGGAATCAATCTCACAAAAGAGGTGAAAGACCTCTACAATGAGAACTACAGAACACTAAAGAAAGAAATTCAAGAAAACCTTAGAAGATGGAAAGATCTCCCATATTCTTGGATAGGCAGAATTAATATTGTCAAAATGGCCATACTACCAAAAGTGCAATACAGATTCAATGCAATTCCAATTAAAATCCCAATGATGTACCTTACAGAAATAGAGCAAGCAATTTTGAAATTCATCTGGAAGAATAAAAAACCCAGAATAGCTCAAGCCATCCTTGGCAAAAAGAGTGAAGCAGGGGGTATCGCAATACCAGATCTTCAACTCTACTATAAAGCAATAGTAACAAAAATGGCATGGTATTGGTACCAAAATAGAAAGGTGGATCAATGGTAGAGAATAGAGGACACGGACACAAACCCAAATAAATACAATTTTCTCATACTGGACAAAGGGGCCAAAAACATGCAATGGAGAAAAGATAGCCTCTTCAACAAATGGTGCTGGGAGAATTGGAAATCCATATGCAACAGAATGAAACTAAACCCATATCTCTCACCATGCACGAAACTAAACTCAAAATGGATTAAGGATCTCGGAATCAGACCAGAGACCTTGCATCTTATAGAAGAAAAAGTAGGTCCAGAGCTTCAACATGTCGGCTTAGGACCAGACTTCCTCAACAGGACTCCCATAGCACAAGAAATAAAAGCAAGAATTAATAACTGGGATAGATTCAAACTAAAAAGCTTTCTCTCAGCAAAGGAAACTATCAGCAATGCGAAGAAAGAGCCTACAGAGTGGGAGAAAATCTTTGCCAATCATACTTCAGATAGAGCGCTAATCTCCAGAATCTATAAAGAACTCAAAAAACTCTACACCAAGAATGTAAATAATCCAATCGACAAATGGGCTAAGGAAATGAATAGACACTTCACAGAAGAAGATCTACAAGCAATCAACAAACATATGGAAAAATGTTCAACATCTCTAGTAATAAGAGAAATGCAAATCAAAACCACCCTAAGATTCCATCTCACCCCAATTAGAATGGCGATTATCAAGAATACAAGCAACAACAGGTGTTGGCGAGGATGTGGGGAGAAAGGTACACTCTTACATTGCTGGTGGGGCTGCAAATTAGTGCAGCCACTCTGGAAAGCAGTGTGGAGATTCCTTAGAAAACTTGGAATGGAAACACCATTTGACCCAGCTATCCCACTCCTTGGCCTATACCCAAAGGACTTAAAATAAGCATATTACAGAGATACAGCCACATCAATGTTCATAACTGCTCAATTCACAATTGCCAGATTGTGGAACCAACCTAGATGTCCTTCAATTGATGAATGGATAAAGAAAATGTGGTATATATATACAATGGAATATTACTCAGCCATAAAGAACGATAAAATTATGGCATTTGCAGGCAAATGGATGAAACTGGAGAATATCATGCTAAGTGAGATAAGCCAATCTCAAAAAACCAATGGAAGAATGATATCGCTAATAAGTGGATGATGACACATAATGGGGGGTGGGAAGGGTTAGTGTTGGGGTTGGAGTTGGGTTTAGGGAGGGGGGCAGGAATAGAGGAAGGAAGGACTGTATAGATGGAGGGGAGGGGTGGGAGGGGTGGGGGGGGAGAGAAAAATGGCAGAATGAATCAAACAACATTACCCTATGTAAATTTATGATTACACAAATGGTATGCCTTTACGCCATGTACAGACAGAGAAACAACATGTAACCCATTTGTTTACAATAAAAAAAAAAGAGTCTAACAATTCTTACTGTGCCAACTGCAGCCCACACGAGCAGGTCCAAGTTGGTGCCCATGAGTCCAGCACAGCGTAGGGTGGTGGACTCAGGCCCTGAGCTGCCTGCCTGGGACCTGTGAATATTCCTGTCATCAGGGAAGCATTCACGAGGCAAGTGTCAACGTGTTTAGGCAATAGTTGGGCTACTGAGTCCACATCTGAGCAGCTAAAATCAGAACTGAGGAGGGGGAGGCATTCACAGGAGAGAAGGCCTTGGGATGCATACTTGACTCTGATGCTGGAGCACACCCTTGGTGCTCAATAATGGAATCACCACGTGGTTCAGCAATGCCACCACTGTTGTTTGTTTTAAGCAGCTTGTTCACTGCTGTGACCTGAAGACCTGACATGAACAACATAGGGAGGGACAGTTGATTTGGATTCACGGTTTCAGAGGTCTCAGTACACAGATGGCTGACTCCATTGCTCTGGGCCTGAGATGAGGCAGACTATCATGACAGAAGGGTTTAGAGCAGGAAAAGAACTGAGGGACATAGCAATCAGGAAGCAGAGAGAGCTCCCTCACCATGGACAAAATATAAACCCCTAAGGCAGGACGCCAAAGGCCTAATACTTCCAGCCACAACCTACCTGCCTCAAGTTACCACCCAGTAAATGATGAATTTACTTTCAGTGGATGAATGCACTGATTAGGTTACAGCTCTCATAACCCAATCTTTCCACCACTGAACTTTCTTATGCTTTTTGACACATTGCCTTCTAGGAAACACCCCATATCTAAACCGCAGCAGTATTCATACAACAAATGAAGTATCCCAAAGACATTCTGCACTTCTATATTTGTTACAGCCTTATTCTAAACAGCCAAGACATGGATTCCACCTACATACCCACTAACAGATGAATGGATAAAGAAAGCACAGCACATATACACAATGGAACAGGACTCACCCATAAAAATAGATGAAGTCCTGTCCTTTGCCAAAAAACGGAAGTAATTAGAGGTCATAATGCTAAGGGAAATTAGGAAGACACAAATATTCTACTCAAATGCACAAATTAAACATTTTAATTTCATGGAACTAAAGATTCAAATGGTAGTTACCAGAGATGAGGTTGTTTTGGGGAAGGAAGGTTGGGAAAATGTCGGTCAAAGAATTCCATATTTCCATCAGATAGGTGGAGTGAGCTCATGAGATCTGCTGCACAGCATGGTGACCACAGTTAACAATATCTTGAAAAGTACCCAGAGTGGAATTTGACTGTGCTTATCAGAAAACACTATGTGAAGTAATGTGTAAGTTAATGAGCTATATTTAGTCATCCATATACATATATATGATATCCACCAAGGGATATGTTCGTGTGAATATACAGGATTATATATCAAATCTATATGTCAAAACATTATGATTTGTGCTTTAAGTGAATACAACTTTATCATCAATTTATAAAAAGTGATCCACCAATCAAGGCTGACAGGCTCAGGATCAACCGGGCATTAGATTCATATGCACAATCTCTGGGCCACCCAGACCTCCCCAGTCATAATCTGCATTGAAACAAAGCCCCAAGTGATTCATATTCACATTGAAATTTGAAAAGTTATGGTCTAGAAAAGTATTTCTCAAACTGCCCATTGTTGTCCTTTGGGTCAGGTAAATCTGTGGTGCGTCCTCCCGTGGGTTGTGGAATGCCGAGCAGCATCCCTGCCTCGGCCCACCAGGCACAGCACCAACTCCCAGTTTGCAACTCAAAAAACTCTCAGAACATCACCTGTGTCTCCTGGAGGCATCATCAACCTGGGAAAGAACCACTGACCCAGAGCAGAACCAAGAGGATTTTGAGAAAATCTCATTCTTCCTGAAGTTCTGACTTTGAGCATATCACTTAACTTCTCAGAGCCTCGTTTCTGCAAATGTAAAGTGGGTCCCTAAGAGTATTAAACTCTTACAATGGACATGAAGAAATTCAATGATTTTACGCTCAAAAGATTCTAAATTCAACCCAAGGTGCATAAAAAATCTAGAATATCTCTCATAATTATCAAAAGTTTCATAAATGAAGGAATAAATGACAAATTTTATATTCCAAGCATGAAACACCTACATGTTTTGTAAAAACCAATAGGAAACCGAAAGATGTAGTAACTTGTCATGGTTTTTATTTAAACACATGAACACAGTTCTCTCCTTTGTTGAACTGGGAATAACAAATTTCTAAACAAGTCAGGATCTGTGGCCCTGTACAAGTCAGTGACTTGGTGTTCTGAGGAATCTAACAAATTCAGGTAACTCAGACCTTAAATAGAATTATATGTAAGAATTGGGCAAAAGTGCTAAGGAGGTTAGACTTCTAGATGGAAGGGAAATTCATGGACAAAGAGTAATGAAGACCAGATTCACACTATTGCTAAACTGATGTCTTGGGAATAGAGAACGAGTAGGAAATTTTCTTTCTGCTCAGACCAGTGGCCCACAGGGACATGAGGTACTCAGGTGTTGGTGTTAACAAGAAGAACTGTACCTAATGAGAAGAGGTAGGGAGCTATAAAAAGAGCTTCTGATGCTGTCCCTCTGAGAGGGACTGGACAGAACAGGGTGGTTTCTTTTGGAGTCCAAAGTCTGTTTAGGGCACCAGGGCTTCACTCCCTCCTGCTGCCTTCTCTGGGGATAGAGCTTCAGTCTCCATCATCAGCCACCCAGGGAGGAAGCCAGACTTCCACACAGAGCCCTTCTCTCCAGACACCCATCCAGGTGAGTCTGAGGCACTGACAGGTGCTGCAGGAAAGGTTCAGCAAGGAAGGAACCCGACGAAATAGACCAGAGGTCCCTGAGAACCAAGCCAGCTCAGCCCAGAGCTCAGAGACCTCTGTGTTTGTTCACTGGACTGAGCTCAATTCATCTGCTGTGCTATAAAGAGAAGTGCCTGTTAGTCTCTGTGATGCATAGGACCTGTGGTCAGTTATGTGGTGAGCAGAAATCATCTTCTGTCGCCCAGTGGAACATGTATTTTGCATTCAACTAAAGCTTGACTACATATTTCTCAGCTTACATTTTACACCCAAAAGCTTCATTATATTCATGGGATTTCCCTTGCTGTACATTGGGTATGAATATTCATTATTATAGGTGAGGAAAAGCCAGGTGTGAGGATATTTTAATCATATGTGAATTAATTTCATTATTCTTGCCATCGTGTCTAGTGTCACTAGCACATCTGAATGTATTTGGGTTTATATAGGATGAGATTATAACCTTGGATACTATTCCTTCCACTGCTCCTAAGGAAGCTTTTCTTTATAATAATTTATTCATTTTGATTCATTTTACAGAAGCATTTATTTTTGTTATTTTATTTCTAGATGTTTGCAATGTAATGTTGACTCATGATGGGATAATATCATGGTTACTTTAAAGCATTGCATTGAGAATTTATTTAAAACTTTCACTCCTTTCCATTTAATGCAATTGCTTTGAATTTATTTATCCACATGTCATTCTTTTCATTGTACAAACCATCAATTTTAAACTTTTTCCTTTGCATTCTAAACTGTTTTATGGTTGTGTGAATCCAAACGTGAACGAAGCAGGTAAGATCTCTGCTGTGTGCATCTTACACTGTGATGGCAGAGGAAGAGTGCCAGGGAGCAAGTGCATCTGTGGCAGAACCTCCACAGGAGTGCATCTTGTGAAGGAGGACAGAGGGCCAGGTCGGTGTGAAATTCTAAAGACATTCATGTGGAGTGAGCAGTCCGCAGAGCCAGGGTCCCTGAGCTCATGTGTTCCATATTGGGAATAATCCTTTTAACATGGTGAGCTCATTTTGCTAGTATTTGTTGGGGATTTTACAACTGTGTTCATCAAGGATATAAGCCTCTATTGTATTTTCTTGTACAGTTGTTGTCTGGCCACACTGTGACTTTTATAACACAGGCATCTGACTCCTAAATAACAGAGAGATATCACAAGGGAGTCACAGAATTTTATTTAAATCAAAATACTGCATGATTCCAGAACATGATAGTAAAGGTGTCAATCTCATGGACATCTGGAGCAGTGTGGTGTCAGGGAGAGCAGGAAGGAAGTGGGCTGATTTTGGTGAATATGAAGTCAGGGTTACATAGCATCATTCATTTCCAGACACCTGCTGTGCAACACAGGGCCAGGCAGTAACAAAGACACTGTACACTTGAAGCTCTGCTATGAGAACAGAGTTCATGCTCATTGTTCTTACCACAGAAAACAACATGCAAACAAAACTGCAAAGCCCACTCTGGGAGGTGAGGGATGTGTCTATAGCATTGATTGGGTGAGGGGCACCAGGTCCACATATGTCTGAACTCACCAGATTGTGCATGTTATGTACATGCAGTTCTTCAGATATGACTACTCTCCAGTAAAGCTGGTTAAAACAGAAGACAAGGAACAACGTGAGGACAGAGGACTCTCTGCACCTTGAGGATCACAACCTTTCAGCAGTGTCAGGGAGGCCACCTCCTTCCTCCCCATTCTCAGTCTAGGCCCCTCCTCTGTCTCCTCCTGTTGGCTCTGGTGGCCACCGTGGCTGGGTTTTGAAACAGCATCACCTGCAGGGACTTTGCACTGCTCGCTCCTCTGGCCAGGCACACACTCTGCAGTCAATCTCACTGATTCTCATTTCTTCCTTGAGATCTCCACTCAAATGTCATCTTGTTAGCCTGTCTTACCTGTGCCCATAAAGAGTAGCACCTCCATCTATCCACTCTTCTCTTACCTGCCCATGTTTTCTTTATAACAGTTATTAACATCTGATATGTTAAAGGATCATTTCTTTTATGAAGATTTTTTTGTTTTTCAATAAAATAGAGCTATACCTAATGGTGGGGTACATTTTCAGACACTCATGGAATATACATTTTTCCATTTCAGTTTCTAGTACCTTCTCCCTCCCCTTTCACTCTGCATTACTCCACTGGCCTTACCCTCATCTATTTACTTTTTTTATAAATTGGTACTTTATAGGGATACATAAAGGTGGAATTCACGAAGGCTTTTGATCTGTTAACTAATGTAAAAACTCTACATACATATTGGAATATGATGTGATATTTTAATTCATGGATAGTTTATATAAAGTTAAATTGTAGCTTAAACATCTATCATTCCATTATGATGAAAATTCTCAAAATCCTCCTCCAGCTCCTGGTTTTCATTCATTTCCTTACATACATATGTTTTTCTGCATGAAAAGATTGTACGTACTTTTATTTTAAAGCTCACTGCCAAGACAGTGCCAGTAACATAATTGGACCCAATTTATATCCCACATGTTCATAAAGGAATAGTTTCTTAAAAGAGTAGAGCATGTGATACAGAAAGGACAGGGTGCAGAGGGACAAGAATTCCTGATTGGAGATAGTAGAGGATGCCTTAAAGGGAATGAGATAGAAAAATTAGTGATGTTATTATTCTCTTTCCTGCTGTCAATCAAAGCACATGGAATCACGAAATGACACACAAATTTCAGAATTTCTTCTTCTGGGACTTTCAGAGGACACAGAACTGCAGCCCCTCATCTTTGGGATTTTCCTCTCCATGTACCTGGTCACTGTGCTGGGGAACCTGCTCATCATCCTGGCCACCATCTCAGACTCCCACCTGCACACGCCAATGTACTTCTTCCTCTGCAACCTGTCCTTTGTGGACATCTGTTTCACCTCCACCACCATCCCAAAGATGCTGGTGAACATCCAGACACAGAGCAAGGCCATTACCTATGCAGGCTGCATCACCCAGATGTATTTTTTTGCATTATTTGGAGCTTTGGACAACTTCCTTCTGGCTGTGATGGCCTATGACCGATATGTGGCCATCTGCCATCCGTTGCACTACATGACCATCATGAACCACAGGCTCTGTGGATTGCTGGTGCTGGCATCTTGGTTCATGAGTGACCTGAATTCTTCATTGCACAGCTTAATGGTGTTGCGACTGTCCTTCTGCACAGACTTGGAAATACCCCACTTCTTCTGTGAACCTAATCAGGTGGTCCACTGTGCCTGCTCTGACACTTTCCTTAATGACCTGGTGGTATATATTGCAGCTGTGCTGCTGGCTGGTGGCCCCCTTGCTGGCATCCTTTACTCCTATTCCAAGATAGTAGCCTCTGTCCGTGCAATCTCATCAGCTGAGGGCAAATACAAAGCCTTCTCCACCTGTGCCTCTCACCTCTCTGTGGTCTCCTTATTTTATTGCACACTCTTGGGAGTGTACCTCAGTTCTGCTGTGACCCAAAACTCACGTTCAACTGCAACAGCCTCAGTGATGTACACTGTGGTCACCCCCATGCTGAACCCCTTCATCTACAGTCTGAGAAATAAAGACATCAAGAGCACTCTGAAAGTACTCTTTGAGAAAATAAAAATGTCCCCATTATAGTGGCCCTTAAATACTGCTGCTTATGGCCAGGCTTTAAGCCTCAGAGCAAGGAAATACAATATTTTGACCAGATTGTGCCACTAGAACTGGATCATATTTACTTTTGGAGTTTCCATTTCTTTGATTTTAATTTATCCAAACTTTTGTTAAATCACCACGGAAGCTTGCTGCTCTGGCATCCACTCAGCATCCGCTTTACCAGTGGCAGTGTCCCTCAAACATGTTTTCCATCATGGAAGGGAGAAATTGGAAATTCCCATTTATTCCATGGGATAACATGACTTTCTGAAGAATAGTTTCCTCTAAGGACATAGACCATGCCAAGTTAATTTGGGTTTGTTTGTACTAAAACATTGCCCTGTGCTGTGCTCTTCAGATGGAAAAACTCCTGCTTCACAATGAAGGTCATTCACATCCTTTTATGCTGGAGGAGAGGCCAGGATCACAGATTTCCCTCAGGGTTCATCCTTTCTTTGTACCTTACTGTCATTGTCTGCTCTTCCCTAGGGATATGGGTTTTAACAAACTTGTTTGTTTTATGATTGAGCAGAAGCATTTCTTCTCTTTGTCATGATTATTTTCCTTGTACAACTCGGTGTGCACAGATCTGCCATTATCACAGGCAAAAACAAGTTCTCTAATCTACAACTCCAATAAATGCTGTGACAGAAAGTAAATTAGAAATAATAGGTTGAATTATTTGGCTTCAGAGTCAGATGGGACCTCAAATATGATGACAGACTTGTACATTGCACCTTGTATTGCTATGCAGAATGTCTTTTCATAGTTCAGATATTACTACTGAAGTGTGGAAGAGTACTCTCCATGTGTAAGGGGGTTTTCTCCCTGAAGATTGGTTGGCAAGACTTAGGGTTTATTATTGACTTATCTTTCCTTTTTTGTTTGAAAGTTTCTAGTGAAGCCTAGAAAATGAATCCTTCTGTAGTTCTCAATGAAATATCCTCCCCTCTCTGAATTTTGGATAACCACTAGAGGGGTAGTGAATGGCAATATCAATGTCATCCATTATATATGTCCTTTTTGCCTAAGAATCACTTCAATCATCATAACCTCAGCATAACTTGCAAGAGAGTCTGGATTCTTGCCCAGTGTTGTGATATCAGGCCAGAAGCTCTCCTGCACATACATGCATGTTCTTTCACTAAAGAAATTTCAAAATAATTTCTCCATATGACCCTATTTGAATAAAGTCATTACATTAAATCATTGGCATTTAGGTTTGCTTGTCATGTAGCAATATCTCACCATCACAATAAACAAAGGAAACAGAACAGCTGGCAATAATATTAATCTGCTACTTCACTATTTGATATTTGTTATAAATTTTAAAGACAGCATTCATAGCTGTGTGCTACAGGTCAGGTAACATAGTCACAGGCTGCAAGGGTGAGGGCTTGGATACCTGATACTTGGATTCCTTCCCCTGTTTTATCTACCATCCACCAAGAAGCTCTTACTTAAGAAAGCTCATACACATACACACACATTCACTAATACGGTTCTCACCTGACCCACTTGCTTGAAGGGAGGGCCACCGAACCTCTGAGGAGGGGAAGATAGTAAATGTCTCACGCTTCACAGGCCAGATGGTCTCGCACAGTGACTCAGCTCTGCCATAATGTGGAAACCATCACAGACAACACACAAAGGAGTAGGCGTGACTGTCTCCCAATAAAACTTTACATAGGGAGACCAAAAAGTGAACTCGATGCGAATCAAATCCACAGTGAAATGGGGGGAACTTTAGCTTATGTAGAGGAAAATGAGAGGGAGGAGGGGCGTCTGAAAAATGGTGGAATGAGACAGATATCATACCCTATGTGCACGTATGATTACACGAATGGTGTGACTCTACCTCGTGCACAACCACAGAAATGAAAAGATGTACCCCATTTGTGTACAATGAATCAAATATTCAGTCTGTAAAAATAAAAAGAAAATTTTAAAAAGTTAAATATGGCTGAGTGCAGGGGCACACACCTGTAATCCCAGCAGCTTGGGAGGCTCAGGCAGAAGGATCACAAGTGTGAGGCCAACCTCAGTGACATAGTGAGGTCCTAAGGGACTCAGTGAGACCTTGTCTTAAAATGAAAATAAAAAAGGGCTGGGATGTAACTCAGGGGCTCAGAATGGCCCTGGGTTGAATCTCTGATACCAAAAAAAGTGAAATATGGAGTTACTATATTTCTCAGCAATTCCCCACCTAGTTATGTACCTAAGACAGCAGAAAGCATGGGTCTGCACAAAAACTTAAGCATGCATGTTCATATAAGCACTGTTCATAATAAGTAATAAATGAAAACAGCCCAAGTCCATCAACTGATGAATGCAGTAAGAAAATGTGGTATATTCATGTAACAGAATATTATTCAACCATGAACAGTAACAAGGTACTCATTCATTCTACAAAATTGATGAACCTTAAAAAATATGCTAAATGTAAAAAAGTCAATCATAAAAGACTACACACCATATGGTTCCATTTATGAAGTGTTCAGAAAAAGTACATTAGTGTTTGCCAAGGGCTCTAGGGTAGGAAGGAATGAGTTCAGTCACTGGGGTTCTTTGGAAGTTGATGAAAATATTCTGGAGGTCAATACTTGTGATAATTGTGCTACTCTGTGAATAAACTGAAACATTCCCTTTGAAAGGGTGGATTTTGTCATTTGTGATCTATATCTCATTCTAAAAACAGAAAATAAATAAGAATAATAGTGCCACCTCCCCCAAAAAAGAAAACAAAACCACAGTGAGATGCACTTCACACCTCTTCAGTGAACCTAGAAAGACTAATCAGCATGATGTCACTTGCAGGGGGAACCTAATAAAGCTGATCTCATGAAGAACGGTGATTATGAGGGTCTGGAAGGGAGCGGCAAGAGGGCTAATGGAGAGAAGTTGGTCAATGGATACAAAGTTAGTCAGATGGGAGGAATAATTCTGGTGTTCTACTGTGATTAAAGCTGATAATATATAATATGTATATTACATACGAGATTAAATGAGATTGACTCACATGATAACAAGGGCTGAGTATTTCCACAATGGCTGTGTGCAGCCTGCAGAGCCAGAGAAGCCAAGTTTGTGCCTCAGTCCAAGAAGCCAGAGGCCTCCGTGCCACAGAGGCCAGTGGTGCACTGGTCAGTCCAAGATGAGAGACACCAAGACCCCAGAAGCTGCTGGTACCAGTGGACGAGGCCAAGGCTTGAGATACTGGAGTCGGATGCCCAGCAACTGCAGCAGAGAGAACACACCTGCTGCAGCAGGAAGAGGCAGCAGAGAGCTTCCCCTTGTTCTGTTCTCCTGTTCATTCCAGAATCCCAGACATTTGGATGGTGTTGCTCACCTGGAGAGAAGCTTCATCCTTCTGTCCATTGACTCAATGACAATCTTCTCTGGAAACATTCTCCCAGA
This sequence comes from Sciurus carolinensis, assembly GCF_902686445.1. Lineage (NCBI taxonomy): Eukaryota > Metazoa > Chordata > Mammalia > Rodentia > Sciuridae > Sciurus > Sciurus carolinensis. The sequence continues at coordinate 18,733,049 of NC_062229.1, forward strand.
GAAAGAGAAATGAAATTTACAAATTTTCATGGAATCCCTTAATCTACTCAAGTAGACACCCAAAGTTAGCCACCCTCTTGTCCATGTCTAAAGTCACACAGAAGGAAATGCATTCATATCAGGCAAGACAGGGCAAGACCCCCAGTAGGGGATAGGGTTGTATGTCCTCCTGTAGAAAATGGAGTGATAACTCGTCATAAAATATGAAACAAAGTCTCCAAGGGCAGAATCAGAGGCAAACATTTTATATTTCTGGTGGCATCAAACATTGATGAATTATGATCTATGGATTTGTGCCAGGAATGATTAGAAGCAAAGGAGAAATAATTTGATGCACCAAGAAACATCAGCTCTATAGATTTCTCAAGAGTAGCACAGTAAAGCAGCTTAAAAGAGTTTGAAAATACTTACTGTGCCTACTTAGACCCCTAGTGAGTGGGTTAGAGATGGTGTCCATGAGTCCAAGAAGCATAGGGTGGTGAACTCAGACTCTGAGCTGCCGGCCTGGATCCTGGGACCACGTCCCCTCCATCACCATTCACTGTCTTACCAGGAGCAGGTCAGTGCTGGACTCACTTACTCTGCCAGGAAACCCTTGTGATGTCACAGTGACCTGAGACAATGAGGAGAAAGGTGATGGTCACATGGCTGCTGTCCATGGAGCATCTCCGCTGGGCAGGTAGTTTCCTGTAAGCCTATGACTTAGTTCACACAGAAACTCCATGGAGAAGAATGAATCTACCAAGTTTATATATTAGGAGCCATGGTCAATAAGTTTGATTTCCTTTCATGAGGGAAGTGTAGAGGCAGCAAGTGTCAACTTGATTAGGCAGAAGCTGAGCTTCCAAGTCCAATCTGACCACCTAAAATCAGAGCAGAAGTGATGGAGGTATTCATGGTAGAGAAGTTCTCAAAATACCTGAACCTGACTCTTATCCACATCATAGCCTCGAAGTTCCATGCATCATGCACTGACCAGGATGGCCACCAACAACATTGAATGCTATTAACAAATGCACTGAGTGGCCCTATACCTGCCAAATCACACATCACTGTCTGCATTTAAAAAAGATTCCCAAGCAATTCATATTCACATTGAAGCTGGAGAAGTTCTAATCTGGTGTCCTCACACTTTTCCTGTTGACATTTGTGCTAGATAATACCTTGTGATATGATATCCTGTCACTTATAGGATGTTGAGAAGCATCCCTGGATTCAGCCTGCTAGGTTCAGTACCAACTACCCAGTTATTATAATCCGAACTTTCTCCAGATATTTGCAAGTGTCTCCTGAAGGCACAGTCACCCCTGGTGGAGCCCACCAACCTGGAACAGAACTGGGAACATCTTGATGGAATTCCCAACAAAGTTCAATTCAGGGCAGATATATTAGCATTTTGAGGCACATTTCCACAAAGGTAACATGAGTCCCCCATAGTAGTTCCTTGTCGCTCTGTAACTCCAGTTTCAAGTAGAGGGTATCTATTTCTTGATTGTTCATTGTCAGGTGCCTATCATCAACCATTTGCCTGCCTCTTGCCTGTCCATCATCTGCCTCTCACCTACCCATCCCACACCACAAGAGGTTCACCTCCCGATCGTCTGACAGGTGCCAGAAGACTGACCACAGACTGCCAGTGGAGTGCCAGCTGCCTGATGTTGCCTGGAAGTTCAGTGTTACAGTACCTGCAGGTTTGATTACACGTGACTGCCACCATTTGCAGACAACAGCAAGGCCCCGTAGGAATCCTGGCCGGACTCACTGAGCCACATCTCCAGGATCCCTCAGCCTTACCAATCACTCCCTGCCTCGGGGGCCCTCACATCGACTGACTGCTTCCTGCTGCCAGGACTCCCAGACCAATTGACTGTGTCCTATCACTGGGACCCCAGACTAACTGATTGCACCCTGCCTCCAGGATCCTGCAACCAGACCAAACACACCTCACCTCCAGGACCCCTGCCTGACCAACTGCACCCCTGCCTCCAGGACCTCCAGCCGACCACGTCCACACTCTGAGCTGCAGCTCACCATTTCCAACACATTTAGAAGCCAGTGCCGCCACCTTGGATAATCCATAGCGCCTATCTTTAGGTGGGGCCCATCCTGTGATGCCTGCTGGAGACTTGAAGCTCATTGTCAGGTACCTCTCATGCATCAGGCTACTGAAGACTTGGAGGTTTGAATACTATATGACTGTTATAGTGTATATTTTCTTTCTTCTCCTTATTGAACAATTTTAAATTTTTATTTCTTTACTTTTTTTGGCTCTCTTTTCCTTTTATTTATCTGTTCCCTCAGAGTCTCTTTCTCCCTTTTTTGCATGCTAACATCCAATTTCTTTTGATTACACTCTCACCATTTCTATTATCTGGAACTTCTGTATACTCTTCTCTTATCCATTAACAGCGACATCCTACAACCCTCTGCATCCACTTTGTCCTCCATTAGAAACTGCAGACCTTATTGCAAATCTTTTTTTTGACAGAAGATAATATTTGAAGTCATTCTGTTTATTATGACAATTTTGTTATTGTCCTCATTGGAGCTATTTGGTCTAGGATTGCATAGTGCCTGAATTGGGCACTGCTAATATTGGTCTCCCCTTAAAGAAAGGATTTTGGAAACCTATAGGGCCACTATAAGTTTATAGGGGGGAATCTTCAATACCACATATCTGCACTGCTAGAGGGGAAGATTCATGAACAGCATGAAAAAACAAGGAAAGAAATTGATCCAAACAAATCTAGATTCTATATTAATAGAATCCAATGACAGTATGGTAGAAGAAATGTCAGAAAAGGACTTCAGATTATACAGGATTAAGATGATTTGCGAAGCAAAGGATGAGGTAAGAGAGCAAATGCAGGCAATGATGGATAATACGAATAAGCAGTTGAAAGAGCAAGTGCAGGAAGCAAAAGATCATTTCAACAAAGAGATAGAGATTTTCAAAAAAAAAATGAAACGGAAATCCTTGAAATGAAGGAAACAATAAACCAAATAAAAAACTCAATGGAAAGCATCACCAAAAGACTAGACCACTTGGAAGACAGAACCTCAGACAATGAAGACAAAATATTTAATCTTGAAAATAAAGTTGCCCAAACAGAGGAAGATAGTAAGAAATCATGAACAGAATCTCCAAGAACTATGGGATATCATGAAAAGACCAAATTTAAGAATTATTGGAATTGAGGAAGGCACAGATACAAACCAAAGGAATGAACAACCTATTCAATGAATAATATCAGAAAATTTCCCAAACATGAAGAACAAAATGGAAAATCAAATACAAGAGACTTACAGAACACCAAATGTACAAAATCACAACAGATACACACCAAGGAACATTATAGTGAAAATACCTACCATTCAAAATAAAGATAGGATTTTTGAAGGCTGCGAGAGAAAAGCATCAGATTACACATGGGGGAAAACAATACGGATAGCAGCAGACTTCTCAACTCAGATCCTAATAGCTAGAAGGGCCTGGAACAACATATTTCAAGCTCTGAAAGAACATGGTTGCCAACCAAGAATACTATACCCAGCAAAACTAACTTTCAGATTTGAAGATGAAATAAAATCCTTCCATGATAAACAAAACTTAAAAGAATTTACAAACAGAAATCCTCTACTACAGAATGTTCTCAACAAAATATTCCATGAGGAGGAAATGAAAAAAAACAATGTAGATCAGCAAACGGAGGGACTACCTTAGAGATAAACCACAAAGGAGAAACCAAGCCAAGTTAAAAACCAAAAATAAGCCCAAATGACTGTAAATACAAAACATATCTCATTAATAATCCTTAACGTTAATGGCCTAAACTCGTCAATCAAAAGACATAGACTGGCAGAATGGATTAAAAAGAAAGTCCCAACAATATGCTGCCTGCAAGAGACTCATCTCATAGAAAAAGATATGCACAGACTAAAAGTGAAAGGATGGGAAAAAATCTACCACACACATGGACTCAGTAAAAAAGCGGGGGTTTGCATCCTTATATCAGATAAAGTGGACTTCAAGTCAAAGTTAGTCAGAAGGGATAAAGAAGGACATTTCGTACTGCTTAAGCGAACCATAAATCAGGAAGACATAATGATAGTAAATATTTATGCCCCAAACAATGGTGCATCCCTGTACATCAGACAAATCCTTCTCAATTTCAGGAATCAAATAGACCACAACACAAAAATTCTGAGTGACTTTAACACACCACTGTCACCACTAGATAGGTCTTCTAAACAAAAACCAACCAAAGAAACCATAGAACTCAGTAACACAATCAATAAACTAGACTTAATAGACATATATAGAATATTCCATCCATCAACGAGGGAATTCACTTTCTTCTCAGCAGCACATGGAACCTTCTCGAAAATAGACCATATGTTATGCCACAAAGCAGCCCTTAGGAAATGCAAAAAAATAGAAATACTTCCTTGTGTTCTATCAGATCATAATGGACTGAAAGTAGAAATCAATGACAAAATAAAAAACAGAAATTACTCCAATACCTGGAGACTAAATAATATGCTATTGAATGAAACATGGATAACAGAAAATATCAGGGAAGAGATAAAAAAAGTCTTAGAGGTCAATGAGAATGATGATACAACATATGAAAATCTCTGGGACACTAAGGGGAAAATTCATTGCATGGAGTGTATTCCAGGAAAGAATGAAAAACCAACAACTAAATGACTTAACATTATAGCTCAAAGTCCTAGAAAAAGAAGAACAGAATAACAGCAAAAGTAGTAGAAGAGAGGAAATAATTAAAATCAGAGCTGAAATCAATGAAATTGAAACAAAAGAAGCTATTCAAAAAATTGACAAAACAAAAAGTCGGTTCTTTGAAAAAGTAAACAAAATAGACAAATCCTTAGCCACACTAACAAAGAGAAGGAGAGAGAAAACTCAAATTACGAAAATTTGTAATGAAAAAGGAAATATCACAACAGACACCATGAGATACAGAACATAATGAGAAGCTATTTCAAAAATCTGTATTCCAACAAAGTAGAAACTACTGAAGAAATTGACAAATTTCTAGAGACATATGCTCCTCTCAAACTGAACCAGGAGGACATACACAATTTAAACAGATAAGTATCAAGCAATGAAATAGAAGAAGCCATTAAAACCCTACCATCCAAGAAAAGCCCAGGACCAGATGGATTAGCAGTCCAGTTCTACAAGATCTTCAAAGAAGAACTCATTCCAATACTTCTCAAAGTATTCCAGGAAATAGAAAAGGAGGGTACCCTACCAAACTCGTTCTGTGAAGCTCATATCACCCTCATTCCCAAACCAGTCAAAGACACATTAAGGAAAGAAAATTTTAGACCAATATCCTTGATAAATATAGGTGCAAAGATCCTTAACAAAATATTGGAAAACCGTATACAAAAACATACTAAGAAAATTGTGCACCATGATCAAGTGGGGTTCATCCCTGGAATGTAAGGATGGTTTAACATACATAAATCAATCAACATATTCCATCATGTCAATAGACTTAAGAATAAGAATCATATGGTTATTTCAATTGACGCAGAAAAAGCGTTCAACAAAATACAACACCCCTTCATGCTCAAAACACTAGAAAAAATAGGGATAGTAGGAACATATCTGAACATTTTAAAGGCTATTTATGCTAAGTCCATGGCCAACATCATTCTTAATGGAGAAAAACTGAAACCGTTCCCTTTAAAAACCAGAACAACACAGGCATGTCCTCTTTCACCACTTCTATTCAACATTGTCCTTGAAACTCTAGCCAGAGCAATTAGACAGACTAAAGAAATTAAGGGATATGAATAAGAAAAGAGGAACTTAAGTGGTCACTATTTGGTGATGACATGATTCTATATTAGAGGATCCAAAAATCTCCTCCAGAAAACTTCTAGACCTTGTCAATGAATTCAGCAAAATCAGCAGGCTATAAAATCAACATGCATAAAACTAAAGCATTTTTATATACAAGTGAGGAAACATCTGAACGGGAAATGAGGAAAATAATTCCATTTGCAATAGCATCAAAAAAATAAAATAAAATACTTGGGAATCAATCTAACCAAAGAGGTAAAAGATCTCTACAATGAAAAGTACAAAACATTGAAGAAAGAAACTGAGGAAGACCTTAGAAGGTGGAAAGATCTCCCATGTTCTTGGATAGACAGAATTAATATTGTCAAAATGGACATGCAACCAAAAGTGCTATACAGATTCAATGCAATTCCAATTAAAATCCCAATGACATACCTTACAGAAATAGAACAAGCTATCATGAAATTCATCTGTAATAATAAGAAATCCAGAATAGCTAAAGCAATCCTTAGCAGGAAGAATGAAACAGGGGGTATCATAATACCAGAACTTCAACTATACTACAAAGCAATAGTAACAAAAATGGCATGATATTGGCACCATAATAGACAGGTAGATCAATGGTACAGAAGAGAGGACACGGACAAAAACCCACATAAATACAATTTTCTCATAGTAGACAAAGTTACTAAAAATATCCAATGGAGAAAAGATAGCCTATTCAACAAATGGTGCTGGGAGAATTGGAAATTCATATGAAACAGAATGAAACTAACCCCTATCTCTCACCCTGCACAAAACTCAACTCACAATGTATCAAGGGACCTTGAAATCAGACCAGAGACCCTGCATCTTATAGAAGAAAAAGTAGGTCCAAATCTTCAACTTGTTGGTTTAGGATCAGACTTCCTTAACAGGACTCCCACAGCACGAGAGATAAAAGCAAGGATCAATAACCAGGACAGATTCAAACTAAACAGCTTTCTCTCAGCAAAGGAAACTATCAGCAATGTGAAGAGAGAGCCTACACAGTGGGAGAATATCTTTGCCAATCATACTTCAGATAGAGCACTAATTTCCAGAATATTATATAAAGAACTCAAAAAACTCTACGCTAAGAATACAAATAACCCAGTCAACAAATGGGCTAAGGATATGAACAGACACTTCACAGAAGAAGATCTACAAGCAATCAACAGATATATAAAAAATGTTCAACATCTCTAGTAATAAGAGAAATGCAATTCAAAACTACCCTAAGATTCCATCTCACCCCAATTAGAATGGCAATTATCAAGAATACAAATAAAATAGGTGTTGGAGAGTATGTGGGGAAATATGTCCACTCATACATTGCTGGCAGGGCTGCAACTTAGTGCAGCCACTCTGGAAAGCAGTGTGGAGATTCCTTAGAAAACTTGGAATGGACCCACCATTTGACCCAGCTATCCCACTCCTCAGCCTATACCCAAAGGACTTAAAATCAGCATACTACAGAGATATAGTCACATCAATGTTCATAGCTGCTCAATTCACAATTGCCAGATTGTGGAACCAATCTAGATGTCCTTCAATTGATGAATGGATAAAGAAACTGTGATATATATATACAATGGAATGTTACTCAGCTCTAAACAATAATAAAATTATGGCATTTGCAGGCAAATGGATGCAGTTGTAGAATATCATGCCAAGTGAGATAAGCCAAACTCGAAAAACCAAAGGAAGAATGATCTCACTGATAAGCGGATGATGACACATAATGGTGGGTAGGAGGGGGGCAAGAATGGAGGAAGAAGGGACTGTATAGAGGGAAAAGAGGGGTGGGAGGGGTGGGAGGAAGGAAAAAATAACAGAATGAATCAAACACCATTACCCTATGTAAATGTGTGATTATGCAAATGGTATGCTGTTACTCCATGTACAAAAAAAAAAATAACATGTATACCAATTGTTTACAATAAAAAAATTGCTTCATTGCACACAAATAAATAAATAAATAAATATCTACTAAGAAAAAAAAAGATATGGACCCCAGAACCCTAAGTAACAGAGAAATAAGGAGGATCCACATTGATCCACAGGAGACTTTTAAAAACAAAAACACTGCATGATTCCACATATGGCAAACTTTAAATCTGTGAAGTCCTTAGATACCTGGAATACAATGGCAGCATGAGGGAAATGTGGGCTTTGTTTTAACTGGTATAAAGTCATATTTATGTAAGATGACTAACTTCCAGACACCTGCTGTATAATTCAGTACCTAGCAACAACAGAATGACATTGTGCATGTGGAATTTTGCTGTTAGGATAGACCCAACAACAACAAAATAAAATAAAAAACAAAGGGACAAGATGACTTTCTGAGAATTGACAGATGTGTCTATCACTTCCAATATGGTGACGGGATTGTGAGGGTTTGCAAATACCTGAACTCATCCAACTGTACAGATTATATATGTGCAGTTCATCATATATCAATCATACACCTATATAAAGCTGTTTTTTTTTTTTTTTGAAAGTACGAAAGACAACATGGGAACTGAGGGCACTCTGCTCCCTGAGAACCTTACCCTCTCTCCAGCAGCCAGGGGGCAGCTCCTTCTTCAACATTTGCAGATGGGGGTCTCTCCTCCACCTGCTCTGACTCACTGTCTGCCACCGATGGCCTTGTTTGGTACCTGAATGTGTGCAGCAAGACTGTCCTAGGCCCCTGTGTGGTTCACCCCTCCTACCAGGTCAGGCCTCTGCAGACCACCTCAGGGCACCCTCCTCTCTTGCTCAAACATCACCTTTACCTCTCTTACCTGGACTCCCATAGGAATATAGCACCTCCATCTCCTTCCCTTCTTACCTGTCCATGTTTGATTCACAGCAATAATAGCATACGATATATTCTGTGGTAATTTCTTTTCCATTTTTAACTGATACATAACAATTATATACATGTATTAATGGACTGCCATGTGATGTTTTAATATATAAATACCTTTTTAGTGTTCAAGTTATCTTCTCAAGCATGTATGATTCCATTTTGGGAAAAGCACTAAAAACTGTATTCTGTATGTATTTTTCAAAATCATGTGTTTGCTTCTGTTCTTCTGCTATGATTGGATTTTAGGTGTTTCAGTCTTTCTGCACTCTGTGCTCACGACCTGGAGAGTGCCAAGAACATGGTAGCAACTCAATATACATTCCTCAAGGGCATGAAAGTTGCTCATAAAATTGTAATATAAACAACATACTGAGGAAAAGGTACAGAGGGACTCTGGTTCCTAATCACAGATGGCACCAGGGATATCTTAAAGGGAACTTAATACAAATATTAGTCATGTTTGTTTTACCTCCACAACACATGAAACCACAAAATGACAGGTAAATTTCAGAAAATGATACACAAATTACAGAGTCTCCTCTTCTGGGACTTTCAGAAGACCCAAAACTGCAGCCCCACATCTTTGGGCTTTTCCTCTCCATGTACCTGGTCACTGTGCTGGGGAACCTGCTCATCATCCTGGCCACCATCTCAGTCTCCCACCTGCACACACCCATGTACTTCTTCCTCTCCAACCTGTACTTTGTGGACATCTGTTTCACCTCCACCACCATCCCAAAGATGCTAGTGAACATCCAGACACAGAGCAAGTCCATTACCTCTGCAGGCTGCATCATACACATTCAGGTTTGCTGTGTTTTGTTTTGCTTTGTTTTGCATTAGTTGGAGGGTTGGACAGCTTCTTCCCAGTTGTGATTACCTATGACCGCTTTGTGGCCCTCTGTCATCCCTGCACTACAGGGTCATCATGAAACCCAGGTTCTGTGGACTGTGGGTGCTGGCATCCTGGATCATGAGTGAGCTGAATTCCTTATTACAAAGCTTAATGGTGTTGCAGCTCTCCTTCTGCACAGACCCGGAAATCCCCCAATATTCCTGTGAACTTATTCAACTGGTCCACCTTCCGTGCTCTGATCATTTTCAATGAGATGGTGATGTGTGTTCCTGCCATCTTACAGGCTGGTGTTCTCCTCACCAGCATCCTTTACTCCTACTCCAAGACAGTGTCCTCCATCTGTGCAATCTCATCAGCTCAGAGCAGGTACAAAGCCTTCTCCAACTGTTCTTCTCACCTGTCTGTGGTCTCCTTATTTATTGCACCCTCCTGGGAGTGTACCTTAGTTCCACTGTGACCCAAATTTCATATTCAACTTCAACAGCCTCAGTGATGTACACTGTGGTCACCCCCTTGCTGAACCCCTTCATCTCCAGTCTGAGGAATAAGGACATCAAGAGCCCTCTGAGGAGACTCTTTGGAGGGAAACTATGAAAGCCCTCATTCTTCTGAGTCCAAACAGTGAGGTAGATCACTTGTTTCAAAACCGTACAGGAGGAAATTACACTATTTTGATCAGATGGTGATCTGATCACCAGAGTTCTATTTCTTTTTCAACTTCTCTTAAAATCATATAACGAGCCAGGCACAGTGGTGCACATCTGTAATTCCAGTATTTCAAGAGGCTGAGGCAGGAGGATCCCAAGTTCAAAGCCAATCTCAGACACTTGTCAAGGCTCTGAACAGCTTAGTGAGACCCTATCTCTAAAGGAAATATAAAAAGGGCTGGAGATTTGGCTCAGTGGTTGAGCTTCCCTGGGTTCAATCCCCAGTACCAAAGGGGGAAAAAAACTGTTACGTAGCTCACCTTGTTCAGTTTTATGCCCTCTCTGTTATATGAAGAGTGTTCCCCTCTATCCTTTGCATACCTCAAAGGTGCTTTCAATCTTGGATCAGAAACATTGGAAATTCCCATTTATCTCATCATACCACTGAGATATCTTTTTCATTTGTAGGTGAAGGATTCTTAAGAACATTCTTCTCAGATGACATAAATCACGTTGTTATATTTTTTTGTTGTTACTAAAGAACACAGTCATGTGTTGAACTCGTCCTCTGAAGAAACCACACTTGACAACCAAGCTCTTTTGTAACTTTGCCAAGAGCGGAAACCTGGAACCACAGCTGTGCACAGTGGGTCCCTCATGCCTCTGGGCATCAGCATCTCAATGCCTCTTCCTGCTGACTTGCATTCTGACAGACCAGTGTCTTCAAGACTGAGCATCGGCTTTTCTCTCCTTGTCAGAGGTCTGCTTTCTTACTCCACTTGGTGCCCACAGTCTGCATCACAGTCTGCCCAAAGAAACTGATTGGCAAATAAATACAGATCCCCAAGTGAAGTCCGTACAGAAAGACAACTTGGAAATGACAAGTCTCTTTGGCCTCTGCATCAGAAAGGACTTTTGATAGGATGCAGGACTCGCTCCCAGGCTAATGGCATGAATCCATTAACCCCTCTTCAAGCACCACCTCTCAAGAGTGTCACAGTGATGGCAATTGAATTTCAACCTGATTGTGGAGGAGTCCTTCACTGCATAGCATTTTCAAGGCTTAGATCAGACTGGGGGCACTATTATGTGGGTTCCAATTCCATCACTATACACACCTCCCTTTTCCCCTGCACCTCATTCAAGGCTTGCTCTGTGAGGTGTGTTCAACTAAGCACCTGTGGTTGATAGAAGTAAAGTGATGCTCACAAAGGGTGATCAATGTGGGGGATCAAATTAATTGCCTGGAGAGATTCATGAAGAATCAGTAAACCATTACTTCTGAGTGTGTCTGGGAGACAGTTTCCAGAGAAGAGCTGTGTGGGGGTCAGGGAGTGGGTGAGATGACCCTCCCTGAATGTGTGTGGTGGGGGCTCCTTCAGTTTCTGGGGATGGATGGTAGGACAGGTGGAGGAGGGGAAGCCTTGGCTGGGTCTTCCTTCTGGAGCAGGGCACGTTCTCTCCTACTGCTACCCTCCCTGTCAGACTCTGCTTTCCCTGACTTTGAACTGTGAGAGCAGCACCATCAGCCCTCTGGGGTCTTGCAAGACTTTCGTTTGGATCAGGGGCTGCACCACTGACCTCCAGGATTCTGCAGCTTCCACCTTCCTGGACAGAGTCACAAGACTGGCTTTTCTGGCCTCCAGCCTACAGACAGTTATTATGGAAATACTCAGCCTTGTGTGAGTCAATCTTGTGTCTATATCTGCATCTCTATCTATCATCCTGTGAATCCCCCTATTTGTCTTCTGCTTCTTCTTTTTCTCTGGACAACCCTGACCACTAAGACAAATGACCTGCTGCATTTGATATAACATGTGCCACTATGATGTGCTCAATGACTGATAAGAAGTCGCAAGAGGCTCATGAGATTCTACTGCTTCTTATTCTCTGGTTAGATGGATGGCACCTCTCACATGAGTGCCTTTTCTGTGGCCACATTCCCAGGTTGATGCCTCCCAGACACACTCAGAAGGATGGTTTACCAATTCTTCATGAATCCCTCCAGGCAATAAATGTGATCCCCCACATTGATCACCCTTTGTCTAACTCAAAAGACACACAGAAGGGACACAGGCTCCTACCATGGGAGGCACGGTCCAGACCCAGGTGAGAGGTCGGTGGAACAGACTCCCTACAGACAGCAGAAGAGTGGACCAACTGTACATTGTAAAACAGGGAGGCATTTCACACTTCCTTAAGCTTCAAGTGTTTATTAACTGTATGCTTTAGATTTGCCACAGGAGGGTGAAAAGAATGGGAGAAATTATTTAATGCATCAAGAAGCATCAGCTGCATTGATTTGCTAAGAGTGTAACAGAAAAACAGCATAAAACAGTCTAACAGTCCTTACTGTGCCTACTTGGAGCCCACATGAGCAGGTCAGGGACAGCACCCATGAGTCCAACACAGCACAGGGTGGTGGACATGGGCTCTGAGTTGCCTGCCTGGGGCCTGGGAATCTTCTTAGTTTCTGGTGGCATTTTAATTTCAATACATCTCCCTGAGGACAAGCACACAGAATTTAAAAATTAAGAAATTCTCAAAAAACAAAAGTAATCAGATTTTTTTTTATGCCAAGATCCTACACGATGATCATCCATGAGGGAAAAAATGAGAAGAAAGGGAAGAAGAAAATGAGAATCCATAAAGGGAAATACACAAAGAATGAAAATATTTGTACATTATTACAGGGAATATAAAAAGATATTTCTGTGCCATTCAGTAGTGATGAAATAAATTGGGGTTAATGTTTGATATTTAATCAACAGAGTACTGGTTCAACACAGTAATTGTAGGTTATTACTGGGGGGAGGTGTGAAGTTTCATTACATGTAAACACTGTGTAATGCCCCAGCTGGGGTAATCAGCATATCCAGCACCTCAAACATCTGCAAGTTCATCGTGTTGAGAGTCTTGAAAACACGCCCATATGGGTGCTTTAAAATAGGCTACATGTTGCTGTCAAGATTCACTCTACTGTGTGACTAAACACCAACACTGACTCCATGAATGGACCTGGGACCTGGGACCTGGTGATCCACATTTACCCTTTAGTGTCCCCCATCACTTCCCAGGCGTGGTGACTACATTTCTACTCCCTGCTTCCAGGAAATCAACACTTCTAGATTCCACAGGGAAAAGCAACTTCTATCTGTCCTGCTGTGAAATAGGTCAGACACAGAAAGAAAATTTCCACTGGGTTTGTGTGCACAGTAGCAGATGAGACAGACCCCTCTCTCAGTGTTCTTGTGTGGTATATTTTCTGCATTATTTCCAGTTTTCCATTTGGGATGTTTTGGCAAACCCAGTGAGCACACTTTTTCCTGATTGTAGCCTTCATTCAACAATCAAAGGGCTCCTAAGACCATATTCTAAGCCAGGCCCAGTGACTCATGCCTGCAATTCCATTGACTCAGGAGAACGAAGCAGGAGGATCACAAGTTCAAATCCAGGCTCAGCAACATAGTGAGGCCCTGTCTCAAATTTAAAAAAAAAATTAAAAATAAAGGGACTGGGAGTGTGGCTTAGTGGCTGAGCACCTCTGTGTTCAATCCCTGGTACTAAAATAAAGCAAGACCACATTTTATAAAACCCTGCACCCACCATGACAAGTCTAACATGATACACTGAATAAAATCCTGTGTGCAATTGGTGCATCCCTGAGGGCATCATATCACATGTACACTTATCACAGTTAACGTGACACAATGACACGAGGTCCACATCAGCAGACTCCACCTGCTCCCTTCTCCCTGTTTTCATGAGTGTGTAAATATATGTGCATGGTCTAGACCAAACTTAAAGAACAGGAGAAAGTGTGACATAGAAATAACAGCAGGGAAAAGTACCAGGTTGAACTGAATGGAAACAACTGTAGTTTTTAATGAATGGAGCATCGACTATAATGAGAAAGAACATATATAATACTAATAGGTTAATAATCAAGTTGCCAAAGACATAGAATGAAAGAATGTAATGCAGACTGTTCCTCACATGCCTTGGCATACAGCAGGTGCTCAGTGTTCATTGAATGACTCAGGAAATCTGCCTCAGGTGTGCTGACAATATGACAAAGGTGAATCTCCATTCACTTAGACAACCTTGAATAGGTGAATAAAAGCTGGCTAAGTAGCTATCTGTGCAGAGGAAGTGAAGGTCCTCCCCTACCTCCTATATCAGAGGAGTTAAAGACCTTTGTAATGGTTAATTTGAATAGTCAACTTGATTGGATTAAGAGATGCCAATGATACAGAGGCTTCTGGTTGTGTTAATGAGGGTGTGTCTAGGAATGACTGGAATGTGGGATAGGAACTAAAGTGGAGCCCTCGCTAAGCATGGGCAGCACCACCCAATAGAATGAAATGAAAGTTGGAAGAACAAAGAAGCAGATGCAGATGCAAGCTCAGCTCTTCTTGAATGGGTTCTTGATCACTACTTCAATCTTCTGAGGATATCAGACCCTTGCTTCTTCACTATTCCAAGGTGGACTCTGCCAGTGATTACCCTGGTAGTTTCCAGAAGCCTTGGTCTCAGAATAGGGTAGCACTGTTGATCTTTCTTGTTCTGGGGCTTCTGCTTCTTGGACTGTGAAGCTGCTGAACCTTCCAGCTCAGCAGCTGCAGATGGCAATTGTTCACTATCCAGCTTCTGGTCTTGTAAGCCAATCTAATAAATTCCCTTTTTATAATCGTACTTCCTGTAGATTCTGTTTCTCTAAGAACCCTGACTAATACAATCGCGATATGAAAGTAAGTAATACACTAGAGGAGCTTCAAAAACATGTCACATAAGTTCATGGATGGGCAAAACTTCCTTAAATAAGACAGGAAATTCAGAAGTAATAAGATAGACCTATTTTACTGAATATGATGTAAGACTACTCATCACCAAAATATCAGTCCCAAAGTCAATAGAGAAAGAATAAACTGGAAAATTCCACTGAAATGCTGACAACCATAGAAAATGGCCATTTGATAATAATAAGCTCATCAAATTGCTGCTCCATCTCAGAAATAAGAAGTGCCTCACTTTGCTCTGTGCCCCTCCACAGATGAGTCATCTCTCTTTTCCACACAAGTGTTTGCAAAGGTGCTGGGACACATGCTCCACTTACACAAAAACCACACTGAGCCTCCACACCCTCTTCTGATGGGGTTGTCTTTTTCATCACTACATTTTCAACAAGGACCTGGCACTGCTGAGTTCAACATTGATTTCTCATTTCAGCATGGTGTTCAGACAATTCAGCAAACTACCCCAGCAACTTCTCAGACCTGGGCAGGGCTTGATTAGCTCTCGGGTGACCTTAGGTACACATTCTTGGTGTCCAGCATCTCAGATGCTTTTCTGCAGCACCTACTGAACTCTCAGACTCACCTGGATGTGAACTGAATGGAAGGTCTCCTCATGGAACCAGATTCCTCTTGGGATGTTTGATGAGGGAGACAGAAGCTGTTTACAGACAAGACAGCAGGAAGGAGTCAAGCAGCAGTGCCCACCAGATGCAGGACTCCAGAGGAGACAGCCACATCCCCTCCAGGCCATGGCTGCAGGGCTGAGGAATGGGAGGGAGGATACTTAAAGCTAGTGTGTTCTCTGATTAGGCACATTTCCCTCTTGCTATTCCAGCCCCAAGCACATCATTTCCCTGTAGGATGTTGCTCTCCACTAAATGTATATTTTTGCAGATTCTCTGTTCCCAAGACAGAGGTTAAATGTCTGGGGAATTAGTCTTTATTCCTCCTTCTCCATGAAATCTTCTGCCTTCCAGAGAGATAACTTCCTAACACCTAATCCCAGCCCTGATCTAAAATGTCTCCAAAACTTGAGGAAGACCATTTGTCCCATGAGCCCCCAAATTCTGACTGTGTTGGTGACACATACCTGATATCTATAGAATATTGACTATTCCCCTCTTCAACAAGAGGGTGAATTTTGAGCCCTTGATATAAAACCATGACTAATACAACCCTTGGCTTTGTGACACTTTTCCCAAGACAATTAAAAATATAATAACCGTAGGGAAGAGCTATCATTTAGTCTTTATTTATAAAATGTTTGATAATTCAAAGACATATATTTATTTCCTTTTATGCATATTTCCCTGAGATTAACATATGTTAAGAATCTTTTATTACACATTTTTTAAAAGAATTCTGTTTTGGGGGTCTGCACTATTAGAATCCTCATTCTACATTCATACCTGTGTGGTTTTGAAGGGTTAAATGATCTGTCCATTTGGGCCCATTGGGAGTTAGGATCTCAGCACATAAATTTTGGAAGAGTCAGAAATATTTATTCAATAACAGAATAGAAATGTCACCACAGTAGGAATTACCTGCCTTGAACAGGTGTTCAATAGAAAATTCGATTCTACACAACAAAGGACATGGAAATGCATAGATTTGCTCATTTTACATGGTACACACATTTAAAACTGTCACCATACCCCATACATGTACATAATTTTGTGTCAACTAAGAATAAACTTGCAACATCATGCTATCTGCAATGGACAATTTGACTTCCTCTTTTCCAATTTGAATGTCCTTATTTTTCTTATCTACTTGCTCTGGGTGAAACTTGCAGTACTATGATGAATAACAGTGGTAAGAGTGGGCATCCTGCCCTTCAACAGATGAATGGATGAAGAAAATGTGGTATATCTGTATGGTGGAATATTACCCAGCTTTAAAGAAGAATGAAATTCTGGCATTTTCTGATAAATGGATGAAGTTGGAGTATATCATGGTAGGCAAAACAAGTCAAACCCAAAAAACCAAAGGTTGAATGTTTTCCCTGATGTGAAGATGCTAATTCACAATAAGGGAGAGATAGTGAAGAATAGATTAATTTATATTTAAGTAGAGGGGAGTGAAGGGAGGGGAAGGGGTAGTGGGGTAGGAATGACAGTAGAGTGAAACGTACATTACTGCCTCATGTACAAGTATGGCTGCATGACCCATGTGATCCTGCAATATGTAGAATGAAAAATGAAAGATTACACTCCATTTATGTATGATCTATCATACATATCATTCATAATGCATGAATGCATTCTACTGTCATGTAAAACAATTTAGAACAAATTTAAAAATGAAGAAAAAAAGAGTGGGCATACTTTTCCTGTTCCAGATCTTAGTGAAACTTCATTCACTATGATGTTAGCTGTGGGTTTGTCATTTGTAGTCTTTATTATGTTGGGGAATTTCCTTCTTTACCTAATTTCTTAAGAGTTTTCACTATGAAGGGATGCTGAATTTCATCAAATAATCTTTCTGCATCGATTCAATCGGATCATTTTTTGTCTTTTCTGGGAATGCCATGTATCATGTTACTGATATTATATGTTGAACTATCCTTGCAACCCTTAGATGAACCTCTCTGGATCATGGTGTATAAAATTTTTGATGTACATTGAATTTGGTTTGCTAATATTTTGTTGAGTGTTTTTACATCTATGTTCATCATGGTTATTTGACTATGATTTGCTGTGTCCTTGTCTCATTTGAGAGTCATGGTACTACTAGCTTTATAGAATAAATTTGAGGAGTTCCTGTGTCTTCATGTTTTTTTTTTTAAGTTGGGGAAGGCTTGCTCTAACTGCTTATATATTTGATAGTATTCTACAGTGAATTGTTTGGGTCCTGGGATTTTCTTAGATGGGAGATTTCTTAACACATACTACAACAGCTTAAAATAGTTTAAAAATTCTTACTGTGCCTCCTTGGAGCCATCATGAGTGCATCAGAGATGGTGTCCATGTGTCCAACACAGTATAGGGTGGGGGACTCAGGCTCTGAGTCCCCTGCTTGTGTCCAGGGAACACATCCCCTCCACCAGCACTCTGTCAATACTGGACTCACTTCCTGTGCCAGGAAACCCTTGTGATGTCATAGTGACCTGAACCAATGAGGAGCAAGGTGATGGTCACATGGCTGCTGTCTGTGGAGCATCTACCCTGGGCAGATCATATCCTGTGGGCTTTAACCTATGACTTGCTTCACACAGAAACCCCATGAAGGAGGAAGAAGGAAGAATCTACCAAGTTTATATGTAAGGAGCCAAGGACAGTAAGTCTAATTTTCTGTCATGAGGGAAGAATTCAAGAGGCAAGTGTCAACTTGTTAAGGCAGAAGCTGAGCTACTGAGTCCACATCTGAGCACCTAAAAGCAGAACTGAGGAGGTGGAGGTGTTCACAGTGGAGGAGGCCTTGCAATGTCTGCACTTGGTTCAGATGCTGGGCCACACCCTTGGTGCTCAATAATGAAACCACCATGTGGTCCAGCAATGCCACCGCTGGTGTTTGTTTAGTCAGCCTTGTCCCTTCTGTGACCAAAGCCAAAGACGAACAATATAGAGGAGGGAAAGTTTAATTTGGGCTCATGGTTTCAGAGGTCTCAGTACACAGATGGCGGACTCCATTGCTCTGGACCTGGGATGAGGCACAACATCATGGCAGAAGTGTTTGGAGAAGGAAAACAGCTCAGGGACATAGCAATCAGGAAACAGAGAGAGCTCAAGTCACCATGGACAAAATATGAACCAGTGGACAAAAGTCATGAACCAGTGGCCTAATGCTTCCAGTCACATGCTATGTGCCTACGGTTACCACCAGTTAATCCATCAGTGGATGGAGCGTTAATTAGGTTATGATTCTTATAACTCAGTCTTTCCATCTCTGAACCTTCTTACACTTTTGACACATGACCTTTTTGGAAACACCCCATACCCAAACATTAGCAGTATTCATCCAAAAAAATGAAGTATCCCAAAGACATCTGCACTTCTATATTTGTTATAGCATTATTGAAAATAGCCAAACATGGAATCCACCTAAGTACCCACCAACAGATGAATGGGTAAATAAAACCAACACGTATACACAATGGTACAGGAACTAGCCATAAAAATAGATGGAGTCCCAACCTATGCCAAAAAATGGAAGGAATTAGGGGTCATAGTATTAAGAGAAATTAGGCAGAGACAAATATTCTACCCAAATGTACTAATTAAAAATTTTAATTTCATGAAACTTAAGGTTCAAATGGTAGTTACCAAAGTTGAGGTGGTTTGGGGGAGGGAAGGTTTGGAAAATGGTAGTCAAAGAATACCATATTTCCATCAGATAGGAGGAGTAAGCTCATGAGATCTACTGCACAGCATGGGAAATACAGTTATCAATATACCTAATCTATAAAAGTACCCAGAGTAGAATTTGAGTACTCATCACAAAATGAAAACTATGTGAAATAATGTGTATGTTAATGAGTTATATTTAGTCCCAACATACATATATATATGATATATACATAGGAATATGTATATGGAAATATATATAGGATTATATATCATATGTTGTATTATATATTTATAATATTTATCAAAACTATGTGATTTGTGCTATAAATGAATACAATTTTATCTGTCAGTATAAAAAGAGTCGTCCACCAATCAAGGCTGGCAGGCTCTGGATCAACTGGGCCTTAGTTTCATATGCACACTCTCGGGACCACCCAGACCTCCACAATCATAATCTGCACTCAAACTAATCCCAGAGTGATTCATATTCACATTGAAATTTGAAAAGTATGGTCTAGAAAAGTTTTTCTCAAACTGTCCACAGTTGACCTTTGTGCTAAGTAATTTTTTGTGGTGCATCTTCCCGTGCAATGTGGCATGCCGAGCAGCATCCCTGGCTTCAGCCCACTAGACACAGCACCAACTCCCCACCTGACAACCAAAAAATTTCTCCAAACATCGCCAGTGTCTCCTGGAGGCATCATCAACCTGGTGGAGGACTGTTGACCTGGAGCAGAACCAAGAGCATTTTGAGTCAAACTCATTCTTCCTCAAGTTGTGACTTTGGGCAGATCCCTTAACTTCTCAGAACCTCATTTCTGCAAATGTAAAGTGGGTCCCTAATAGTATTGCCTGCTTACAATGGACAGGAAGAAATTACATCCACATCCTGTACAATCATAGAAAAGAAATGATGTACCCCATTTGTGTACAATGAATCAAAATGCAGTCTGTTAAGAAAAAGATTCTAACTTCAACCCAAGGTGCATAAAAATTCTAGAATATCTCTTAAGAGTCCCAAAAGTTTCGTAAATGAAGGAATAGATGAAAATTTTTATATTACAATCATGAAACACCTACATGTTTTGTAAAAACAATCATGAAACCAAGAGTTGTAGTAACTTGTCATGATTTTTACTTAAAAATGAACAGAGTTCTCTCCTTTGATAAAGGGAAAATAGCACATTTCTGAAGATGTCAAGAGTTGTGTCCCCTGTACAAGTCAGTGACTTGGAGGTCTGAGGAATCTAGCAAATTCAGGTAACACAGACCATAGAGACATGAGTAAGGATTGGGCAAAAGTGCTAGGGAGGTTAGACTTCTAGATGGAAGGGAAATTCATGGACAAAGAGTAATGAAGACCAGATTCACCCTGTTTAACTTGTATCTTGGGAACAGAGAAAAAGCAGGAAATTTTCTTTCTGCTCAGACCAGTGGCCCACAGGGACACCAGGTACTCAGGCATTGGAGTTAACAAGAAGAACTGTACCTAATGAGAAGAGGTAGGGAACTATAAAAAGAGCCTCTGATGCTGTCCCTCTGAGAGGGGCTGGAGAGAACAGGGTGGTTTCTTTTGGAGTCCAAAGTCTGTTTAGGGCACCAGGACTTCACTCCCTCCTGCTGCCTTGTCTGGGGACAGAGCTTCAGTCTCCATCATCAGCCACCCAGGGAGGAAGCCAGACTTCCACACAGAGCCCTTCTCTCCAGACACCCATCCAGGTGAGTCTGAGGCACTGACAGGTGCTGCAGGAAAGGTTCAGCAAGGATGGAACCTGACAAAATTGACCAGAGGACCCTGAGAACCAAGCCAGCTCAGCCCAGAGCTCAGAGACCTGTGTTTGTTCACTGGACTGAGCTCATTTCATGTGCTGTGCTATAAAGAGAAGTGCCTGTTAGTCTCTGTGATGCAGAGGTCCTGTGGTCAGTTATGTGGTGAGCATGGAAGTCCAGTTGGGGGAGACTCATGAATAAGTGGTAAAATCATTTCCCCCAAAATTAGACGATATCCAGAGAGATTTCCAATTAGGGAGTAGGAAAAGGGAGTAGAAGGCTGGGGAGAGGTGCAGTGAAGTGAGGGTATACTTTTTTATCTTTCTCATGGAGTGTACTTGAACCCGTGTCCTCCTTCACTGCTGATATCTGACTAGTACTTTGCTTCCAAATGCTACCTTACAACAACAGTGCTTGAGACATGAATTTAACAGGATCTTCTCTCATACTTAGCATTCATATGAAAAGAAAAGTTTAGTATAAAGGTCAAAAGAACTGAAGGATCTTTACTTTCTATCTCTTTTTTTTACTGCTGAAATTGAATATTTTTAGGTTTGTAGCCCTTTTTCTTCCTCTGTGATTGTGAATTTTTTATGCAAAATGTTTGCTTGTATGGAAATTGTTCTCATCATTCTACCTCATTCTGTCAAAGGAAGAATTGGAGATTTTTCTCTCAGTTGCTGTTTGCCGTATACATATGTATGCAAATATCTGGGGGAAAGTGTATGTGAATGTGTATAAACTGGGGTGACCTCTATCAACCAGGCCTATTGCAGAATCTTCCCTCTACTGCTCTATAAATACACGAAGTTCCTCTGCATGGTGTGTGGTAGTCACTTACCTCCTGTGTCTTTTGGCATCTTTGTGCATCTCTGTCTTTCCTGGTTGCTGCCTTTCTGCCTCCTGTGATTAGTTCTATTTGTAGGAGCAGCGATCATCTTCAGCCACTTGATGGAACATGCAATTTGCATTCAACTAAAGCTTGTCTACATCTTTCTCATATCTTACATTTTACACACGGAAGCTTCATTATATTCGTGGAGCTTCCCTTCTGTACAATGGGTATGAATATTCATTATTACAGGAGAGGTAAAGGAGCTGTGAGAATATGTTAATCACAGTTTTGACTTAATTTCATTATTCTTGCCATCATGTCTACCTTCATAAGCCCATCTGAATGCATTTAAGTTTATATAGGATAAGATTATAACTTTGGATAGTTATTCCTTCCACTGCCCCTAAGGAAGTATCTGTTCTTATTTTATTCCCAGATTTTGCCAATGCAATGTTGACTCTTGTTGATGGAATTACATCCTGGCTATTTTGCATCTTTTCACTGAGAATTTATTTTAAACTCTCATTGCACTTCATTTAGTGCCATTGCTTTAAATTAATTTATCCACCTGTCATTCTTATTTTGTACAAACCATGAATTTTAATCTTTTTTTCTTGGCATTCTAAATTTTTTCTACATTTGTGCAAATCCACACATAAACGAAGCAGGTAAGATCTCTGCTGTGTGCATCTTACACTGTGATGGCAAAGGAAGAGTGGCAGGGAGCAAGTGCATCTGTGGCAGAACGTCCACAGGAGTGCATCTTGTGAAGGAGGACAGAGGGCCAGGAAGTTGCAGAATTCTAAAGACATTCATGTGGAGTGAGCGGTCCTCAGAGCCAGGGTCCCTGAGCTCATATATTCCATGTTGGGAACAGTCCTTTAACATGGTGAGCTCATTTTGCTAGTATTTGTTGGGGATTTTTACATCTGTGTTCATCAAGGACCCAAGCCTCTATTTTCTTTCCTTGTACAGTTGTTATCTGGCCACAGTCACACTGTGACTTTTATAATGCAGGTATCTGAATCCTAAATAACAGATATTAGGAGGGATCCACAGGATGTTATTTAAATCAAAATACTGCATGATTCCAGTACATGATATGTAAAGGTGTCAACCTCATGGACACCTGCAGCAGCGTGCTGTCAGGGACAGCAGGAAGGAAGTGGGCTGCTTTTGGTGGATATGAAGTCAGGGTTACATAGGATCATTCATTTCCAGACACCTGCTGTGCAACACAGGGCCAGGCAGTAACAAAGGACACTGTGCACTTAAAGCTCTGCTATGAGGACAGAGCTCATGCTCATTGTTCTTCCCATAGAAAACAACATGCAAACAAAACATGCCAAGCCCACTCTGGGAGGTGAGGGATGTGTCTATAGCATTGATTGGGTGAGGGGCACCAGGTCCACATGTGTCTGAACTCACCAGATTGTGCATATTATGTACATGCAGTTCTTCAGATATGACTACCCTCCAGTAAAGCTGGTTAAAACAGAAGACAAGGAACAACGTGTGGACAGAGGACCCTCTGCACCTTGAGGATCACAACCTCTCAGCAGTGTCAGGGAGGCCACCTCATTCCTCTCCATTCTCAGACTAGGTCCCTCCTCTGTCTCCTCCTATTGGCTCTGGTGGCCAACGTGGCTGGGTTTTGAAACAGCGTCACCTGCAGGAACTTTGCACTGCTCACTCCTCCAGCCAGGCACACACTCTGCAGTCAATCTCACTGATTCTCATTTCTTCCTTGAGATCTCCACTCAAACGTCATCTTGTTAGCCTGCCTTACCTGTGCCCATAAAAAATAGCATCTCCATCCATCCACTCTTCTCTTACCTGCCCATGTTTGCTTTATAACAGTTATTAACATCTGATGATAAAGTCATATCTTGGGGGGCCAAGATGGCAGACTAGAGGGCGGCTGCATTTCACGTTGCTCCAGGACGCAAGATTCAAAAGAAGAGATAGTGAGAGACTTGGGACCAACTGAAAGCTGCAGGGTGAGTCTCTCCCATTGGGGAGGTGTCCTGGATGGGGCAGTAGCCCCGGAATGCAGGGAACTTTGTGAAGTAGAGTTGCTCAGCGAGACGCCCCTCCACCCGCTGGAGCGGTAAACACGAACCACTAGGATCATTGTAGAGGAGGCGGCTCAGCACAGCGTTTGGACTCGGAGCAACCACTGGGGCTCTGGGCGGCTGCCTGAGGAGGAGCTGCGTGGCGAGCTGTTTGAACTCAGAACGACTGTTCCAGAACACCAGTGGCCTGCCTGGAGGAGGAGAGCGGTGGGACGCTTGGTCTAGGAGTGACTGCATCAGAGCCACAGGTGGTTGCCAGAGGAGGAGGCGAGTGGGGAGTTGATTGGACTAAAAGCGACCGCTCCTGAACACCGGAGGCCTGCCTGGAGGAGGAGTGTGGTGGGTCGCTTGGTCTCGGAGCCACCGCTCCCAAAGAGGGGGAGGAGGAACGGGGCGGGTCACTTGGACTTGGAGTGACTGCCTGGGGCTACGGGTGGTTGGTGGGAGGAGGAGACCCGAAGTGAGTTGCTTGGACTCCTAGTGACTGTGTCGGAAACTGGGCAGCTGTCCGGAGGAGGAGGTGTGTGGCGGGTCTCTGGGTCTCGGAGCTATTGTACGGGGCTACAGGTGGTGGTTCAGAGGAGGGACCGCATAGCCAGGCGATTGGTGCAGAGCAGGGTCCCAGGAGCTAGGTGGCTTCTTGCTGGAAGACCAGCACAGAGACACGCCTAGGCGCAGAGTGAAGGTTACAGGACTGCGGGCAGATTCTCTGGGAGAGGCAGCCTAAGGAGACTCGCCTGCGAAGGGTGAGGCTCCAGGCCCAGGACGTAGGTCCGGGTCCCTGGGATCGTTGCAGAGGAAGACAACCCAGCCCAGGTGGTAGTTGTAGATTGAGGGGAACCGCTGGGAGGGGAACTGACCAGCGAGACATCCCCACCGAATGAGTCTTCCTGACCGGGGGAGGTTTTCCCACAGGGACGGTAAAACCAGAGACACAGGCACAAACAGGCCTTGCCTCAGCCCTCAGTCTAGTTCCCCATTGGATGACCACTGGTCAACAAGTGGAGGCACCTCTGCCCACTAGCAGGGAATATACGCCACCTGAGGGTCACCACCCCTAGAGAGGCAGCTTCTTCGTGGAGCTCTGCATTATCAACTTCCTCCAAGACTTCAGGCTACTGAAGGATATGAGGGGATATACTAGCAATCTTCAGGGACATTATAAGTCGATAGAGGAAATCTGCAATATATTAATGACACACTGATTCCTGAACAATAGGAGAAAACAAGGGAAGAAAATGCCCCAAACAAATCTAGATGTTACATCAATAAAATCCAACGACAGCATGGCAGAAGAAACGACAGAAAGGGAGTTCAGAATGTACATATTTAAAATGATTAGGGAAGCAAACGATGAGATGAAAGAGCAAATGCAGGCATTGAATGATCGTACCAATCGACAGTTAACAGAGCAAATTCAGGAAGCAAAAGATCATTTCAATAAAGAGTTAGAGATATTGAAAAAAAAACAAACAGAAATCCTTGAAATGAAGGAAACAATAAACCAAATTAAGAACTCCATAGAAAGCATAACCAATAGGATAGAACAGCTGGAAGACAGAACTTCAGATATTGAAGACAAAATATTTAACCTCGATAACAAAGTTGAACAAACAGAGAAGATGGTAAGAAATCATGAACAGAATCTCCAAAAACTATGGGATATCATGAAAAGGCCAAATATGAGAATTATTGGGATTGAGGAAGGCTTAGAGAAACAAACCAAAGGAATGAACAATCTATTCAATGAAATAATATCAGAAAATTTCCCAAATCTGAAAAATGAAATGGAAAATCAAGTCCAAGAGGCTTATAGGACTCCAAATACACAAAATTACAACATACCCACACCAAGGCACATTATAATGAAAATACCTAACATACAAAATAAAGACAGAATTTTAAAGGCTGTGAGAGAAAAGAACCAAATTACATTCAGGGGGAAGCCAATACGGATATCAGTAGATTTTTCAATCCAGACCCTAAAAACTAGAAGGGCCTGGAACAACATTTTTCAAGCTCTGAAAGAAAATGGATGCCAACCAAGAATCTTATATCCAGCAAAACTTACCTTCAAATTTGACGATGAAATAAAATCATTCCATGATACACAAAAGATAAAAGAATTTACAAAAAGAAAGCCAGCATTACAGAACATTCTCAGCAAAATATTTCATGAGGAAGTAATAAAAAACAAAGAAGCAAATCAGCAAAGGGAGAAATTATCGTAAAGGAACTGTCAAATAAAGGAGGAACCAAGATGTGTCAAAAATTTTAAATATGAGCCAAATGACCGGGAATACAAATCATATCTCAATAATAACCCTGAATGTTAATGGCCTGAATTCATCAATCAAAAGACAAAGACTGGCAGATTGGATTGAAAAGAAACATCCAACAATATGTTTCCTGCAAGAGACTCACCTCATAGAAAGAGATACCCATAGACTAAAGGTGAAAGGATGGGGAAAACATACCATGCACATGGACTCAACAAAAAAGCTGGAGTATCCATCCTCATTTCAGATAATGTGGACTTCAAGCCAGTGTTAGTCAGAAGGGATAAAGAAGGACATTTCATACTGCTTAAGGGAAGCATAAATCAACAAGATATAACAATCATAAACATCTATGTCCCAAACAGTGGCTCATCCATGTATGTTAAAAAAATCCTCTCAATTTTAGAAACCAAATAGACCATAACACAATAATACTAGGTGATTTTAACACGCCTCTTTCACCACTGGACAGATCTTCCAAACAAAAATTGAACAAAGAAACCATAGATCTCAATAACACAACCAATAATTTAGACTTAACAGACATTTATAGAATATACCATCCAACCAAGAGCGAATACACTTTCTTCTCAGCAGCACATGGATCCTTCTCTAAAATAGACCATATATTATGCCACAAAGCTAATGTCAGCAAATACAAGAAGATAGAGACACTACCTTGTATTCTATCAGATCATAATGGATTGAAGTTACAAATTAATGAAAGAGTAAAAAACAGAAACTACTCCAACACCTGGAGATTAAACAATATGCTACTATATGATGAATGGATAACAGAAGATATTAGGAAGGAAATTAAAAAATTCTTAGAGGTAAACGAGAACAAAGAAACATCCTATCAAAATCTCTGGGACACTATGAAAGCAGTACTTAGAGGAAGATTTATTTCATGGAGCGCATTTAATAAAAGAAGTAAAACTCAAAAAATAAATGACCTAACACTACAGCTCAAAGCCCTAGAAAAAGAAGAACAGACCAACACCAAAAGTAGTAGAAGACAGGAAATAGTTAAACTCAGAGCTGAAATCAACGAAATTGAAACGAAAGAAACAATACAAAAAATTGACAAAATAAATAGTTGGTTCTTCGAAAAATTAAACAAAATTGATAAACCTTTAGCCACACTAACAAATAGAAGACGAGAGAAAACCCAAATCACTAAAATTCGGAATGAACAAGGAAGTATCACAACAGGCACGACTGAAATACAAAACATAATTAGAAGCTATTTTGAAAACCTATACTCCAACAAAATAGAAAATTTCGAAGACATCAACAGGTTTCTAGAGACATATGAGTTACCTAAACTGAATGAGGAGGACATATACAATTTAAATAGACCAATTTCAAGTAATGAAATAGAAGAAGTCATCAAAAGCCTACCAACAAATAAAAGTCCAGGACCAGATGGGTTCTCAGCTGAGTTCTACAAAACCTTTAAAGAAGAGCTCTTTCCAATACTTCTCAAAGTATTCCAGAAAATAGCAGAGGAGGGAACTCTCCCAAACTCATTCTATGAAGCCAATATTACCCTGATTCCTAAACCAGACAGAGACACATCAAGGAAAGAAAATTTCAGACCAATATCCTTAATGAATATCGACGCAAAAATCCTCAACAAAATTTTAGCAAATCGCATACAAAAGCATATTAAAAAGATAGTGCACCATGATCAAGTCGGTTTCATCCCAGGGATGCAAGGTTGGTTCAACATCAGGAAATCAATTAATGTAATTCACCATATCAATAGACTTAAAGTCAAGAATCACATGATTATTTCAATAGATGCAGAAAAAGCATTTGCTAAAATACAGCACCCCTTCATGCTCAAAACACTAGAAAAATAGGGATAGTGGGAACATTCCTTAACATTGTAAAGGCCATCTACACTAAGCCCATGGCTAATATCATTCTAAATGGTGAAAAACTGAAAGCATTCCCTCTAAAAACTGGAACAAGGCAGTTATGCTGTCTTTCACCACTTCTATTCAATATCGACCTTGAAACTCTAGCCAGAGCAATAAGACAGACCAAAGAAATTAAAGGGATACGAATAGGAAAAGAAGAACTCAAACTATCCCTATTTGCTGATGATATGATGGTATACTTAGAGGAACCAGGAAATTCCACGAGAAAACTTTTAGATCTCATAAGTGAATTCAGTAAAGTAGCGGGATATAAGATCAATGCACATAAATCTAAGGCCTTTTTATACATAAGCGATGAATCTTCAGAAAGAGAAATTAGGAAAACTACCCCATTCACAATAGCTTCGAAAAAAATAAAATATTTGGGAATCAATCTCACAAAAGAGGTGAAAGACCTCAACAACGAGAACTACAGAACACTAAAGAAAGAAATTCAAGAAAACCTTAGAAGATGGAAAGATCTCCCATGTTCTTGGATAGGAAGAATTAATACTGTCATAATGGCCATACTACCAAAAGTGCAATACAGATTCAATGCAATTCCAATTAAAATCCCAATGATGTACCTTACAGAAATAGAGCAAGAAATTATGAAATTCATCTGGAAGAATAAGAAACCCAGAATAGCTATAGCAATCCTTGGCAGAAAGAGTGAAGCAGGGGGTATCGCAATACCAGATCTTCAACTCTACTACAAAGCAATAGTAACAAAAACAGCAAGGTATTGGTACCAAAATAAAAAGGTGGATCAATGGTACAGAATAGAGGACACGGACACAAACCCAAATAAATACAATTTTCTCATACTAGACAAAGGAGCCAAAAATATGCAATGGAGAAAAGATAGCCTCTTCAACAATGGTGCTGGGAGAATTGGAAATGCATATGCAACAGAATGAAACTAAACCCATATTCCTCACCATGCTCGAAACTAAACTCAAAATGGATTAAGGACCTCGGAATCAGACCAGAGACCTTGCATCTTATAGAAGAAAAAGTAGGTCCAGAGCTTCAACATGTTGTCTTAGTACCAGACTTCCTCAACAGGACTCCCATAGCACAAGAAATGAAAGCAAGAATCAATAACTGGGATAGATTCAAACTAAAAAGCTTTCTCTCAGCAAAGGAAACTATCAGCAATGCGAAGAAAGAGCCTACAGAGTGGGAGAAAATCTTTGCCAATCATACTTCAGAGACAGCACTAATCTCCAGAATCTATAAAGAACTCAAAAAACTCTACACCAAGAATGCAAATAATCCAATCTACAAATGGGCTAAGGAAATGAATAGACACTTCACAGAAGAAGATCTGCAAGCAATCAACAAACATATGGAAAAATGTTCAACATCTCTAGTAATAAGAGAAATGCAAATCAAAACCACCCTAAGATTCCATCTCACCCCAATTCGAATGGCGATTATCAAGAATACAAGCAACAACAGGTGTTGGCGAGGATGTGGGGAGAAAGGTACACTCATACATTGCTGGTGGGGCTGCAAATTAGTGCAGCCACTCTGGAAAGCAGTATGGAGACTCCTTAGAAATCTTGGAATGGAACCACCATTTGAGCCAGCTATCCCACTCCTTGGCCTATACCCAAAGGACTTAAAATCAGCATATTACAGAGATACAGCCACATCAATGTTCATAGCTGCTCAGTTCACAATAGCCAGATTGTGGAACCAACCTAGATGTCCTTCAATTGATGAATGGATAAAGAAAATGTGGTGTATATATATACAATGGAATATTACTCAGCCATAAAGAATGATAAAATTATGGCATTTGCAGGCAAATGGATGAAACTGGAGAATATCATGCTAAGTGAGATAAGCCAATCTCAAGAAACCAAAGGAAGAATGATATCGCTAATAAGTGGATGATGACACATAATGGGGGGTGGGAGGGGTTAGTGTTGTGGTTGGAGTTGGATTTAGGGAGGGGAGCAAGAATGGAGGAAGGAAGGACTGTATAGATGGAGGGGAGGGTTTGGAGGGGTGTGGGGGAAGGGAAAAAATGGCAGAATGAATCAAACAACATTACCCTATGTAAATTTATGATTACACAAATTGTATGCCTTTACGCCATGTACAGACAGAGAAACAACATGTATCCCATTTGTTTACAATAAAAAAAAGATAAAGTCATATCTTTTATAAAGGTTTTTTATTCTTAATATTTTTATCA